>NW_028187671.1:0-160844 GCF_964204655.1 Triturus cristatus
ACTGGAGAGTAAGATACAGTCCATCAAGGATTGGTCCCCTCCAACCACCCAGACTCAAGTTCGAGCTTTCTTGGGCTTGACTGGGTATTACAGGAAGTTTGTTAAGAACTATGGGTCCATTGTGACTCCTCTTAATGATCTGACATCCAAGAAGATGCCCAAAAAGGTTCAGTGGACAGTAAGCTGTCAAAAGGCATTTGATGACCTGAAGGAGGCCATGTGCTCTGCACCTATCCTGAAAAGTCCTGACTACTCCAAAGAGTTTATTGTCCAAACAGATGCTTCTGAGTTGGGTGTGGGAGCTGTGCTGTCACAACTTAATGTAGATGGTCAAGACCAACCCATTGCTTTTATTAGCAGAAGGTTGACCCCCAGAGAGAAGAATTGGTCAGCTATTGAGAGGGAGGCCTTTGCTGTGGTGTGGGCCCTGAAGAAGCTGAGGCCATACTTGTTTGGCACTCACTTCAAGATTCAGACCGACCATAAGCCCCTCTTGTGGCTAAATCAGATGAAGGGTGAAAACCCCAAACTGCTTAGGTGGTCCATTTCCCTACAGGGGATGGACTTTACAGTGGAGCACCGGCCAGGTACTGACCATGGGAATGCAGATGGTCTCTCCAGGTACTTCCACTTAGGACATGAAGACGAGACTGGTCAAGGCTAGTTTAATGTCCCAGCGTTTGGGGGGGGGTTGTGTAGGAGAGTAGGGTCTGCTATCCTATGGTCACCCCAAATTTTTGCTTTTTGCTTCACTGGTTTTTGACATATTGAGGCTGTGGGCCTGCCAATCAGACCCCCAGCCTGCTGTTCTCTCTACTAAATTAAAACTATGCACCCTAGGTGCATAACCAATTGGAAGTGGATCACCCTGTCAGCCCCTGTACCAGTGTACACTAGGTACCCAGGGCATTGGTGTACCCAAGGCCTGCCAGGGGCTGCAGCATGTATTATGCCACCCCAGGCTTGGCCTAACAATCTGACACAACTGGCTGATCACTCAGCTGGGGTAAGTTGGTGTAATCACCTCTTACTTAGGTGTAGTATACCTATACCTAACCTTAAATGGGACACCTGGTAACCTATAAGTCACTCCTATGGCAGGCCTTAACAATCCTGAAGGCAGAGTGCTTGGTTCCATGTGAGATGGTGCTCTGGCATGAGCTGAGCCTGTCTGCAGTGGTCGGAACAACTTCCTTCTACTGTTTCCAGATATCGTCATACCATATACTCTTAAGTGCATTATGAACCTCGCGGTTAAATGCTATCTTTGGTTTGGCTTTATCAAAACATGTCGAGTAAGGTGTCATACGAATTGGAATACTAACCCCTCGCCAATTCTGGCGACGGGGTTAGCATTCCACCCTTCTAGAGGGACACGACATGTACAGTACCTGAAACCCGGGTAAAATCAGACATAGCCTCAGCTCCACAAAATGGATGCTGCCACCACAGACACAAGTCTGCCCTCCTGCTGCTGGGAGTCCTTCCAGCTTGGGAGGTGTGGACAAAGGGTTTCCTGCCAGGGGAGGTGCGTGCACCACCCCAGACAGGATTTTGTGTATTGGTCAGGTAGGGCTTGAAAGAAACCAGACATGCCTGTGGCTCACAAGGAGCCTCGGGGCATATGCCAGTTCAAACCGGTCCTGGGGCACACCAGTCCCGGGCCTGGGGCGAGCTGGACAAAGGATTGGGGGTGTAACCACCCCCCTTCCTGGTCCCACCCATAGGGAGGGACCTAGCAGGTAGTCCGGCCCCTAGAATCCGAATAAAGGTAGGAGCTGTGTCCTAAGACTTCAGACATCCTGGAATCAACTTGAAACTAAGAAGAAGACGGGAACTTCGACATTCTGCTGCACAGAAGACTGAAGAAAATCTCCCCTGTGGTCAGGGAGTGACCACCTTGCTAACGCAAGCACCATCCAGCGAATCAACGTCTGCTTTGCCGCCGCCTCCCGCCGGAGCCCGAGCCCAGAGACTGACAAGACCTGGACCTCCAGACCTCTCACCGCCCGATCCACAGTCCCTGAAAAGAGGAGACCCGTGGAGGCACAGAGACACGTGGAGCCAGCCATCTTGGAACGACTACGACAAGCTGACCAGTGCAACAACCGAGGCTCCCTCCAAGTTGTGCTTTGGGTCCTGAGAAGCCCAACCCTCGAGCAGCATCTGCACCAAAGGTGAGCCCTCCAGCATCTCCACGATCTGCGTGGGGCCCTTCTGCATTTTGCCACTCGACGCGCCTAACCGGTTGCTGGCCCGCTGGCTAGTGGCCATCTTGGCGACGAAATCTATGACAAACACCGCTGGTCTGGTTGCCTCAGACTGGCCCTTGCTCCCCTCCAAAGGAGCAATCCCTCTGACCTTGCTGGTCAGAACCAACAGCTGATTTCCGAATCCTCCTGCAATTGCTTTTGCCAAGGCTTGTTTGCTTCGATCAAGTCGCCGACACCGCCGACAGCGAGAGCCTGCGTGGGACAGCTCGTGAGCCGACTCCTGGACGTCGTCGACCTTCAGGGACCACGTGGCTGCGGAGACAAGCTACCCCTCATCACCTGTTTGCACCCGACATCGCCTGGTACCCACCTGGTGCCACGCTGGTCACTGGCTAGTGACTGTGAACACTGTCCCCTCTGCTTACAGGTCTTCAACATCTCCGATCCACTCTTGGATCCACTGCATCTCTTCCCGACCGACCGCCTGCAGCATCTTTGTCCCAGGCTCAACGGAACAGATAGAAGAAACCCGACGCACTTTGAGGCCTATGCACCCGCTTCCTGTGGGTGAGGTAAAGCTGGCACTCCGGTGCCCATGTGTAGTAATACATCTCTAGTGCCTGTGTTCCAAATCTTAAGTTCCTAGGTCATCCGGAAGATTCCTTTTGCAGTAACTTTGTACTTTTTACGCACCCATTGAAATCTATGGGAGCCCGCGTGTGACTATTTGCTCTGCACACGCCACCCGTGGACCTCCTGGTCACTAACTGACGTTAGCTCCTTGTAGGCCCAGCGATTCTAGAGGCCCTAGGCCTTTTCCCTTTTCTGTTCGTGGTACTTATACCACTATTTTAGTATATGGTTCGAGTGGCCACCAGGGCCTATCCATATAAAGTGCAACTTCTGTGTATTCTGTGATAATCTTGTTTGACGATTTGTGCTCCTGTGCTCATAAAGAGACTAGGGGTTACTTTGAGAAATAAATACATATATATTTTGAATATATATCTGTGTGGTGTCCTGTCATTGGTATAAAAGGGGGTTACTATTGGTAAAACAGCTTGCTTAACACGCATCACGAGTTTAGCCTCAAAGACTGCTTAGCCTACGCTACCACTAGGGCAGCTAGTCCAAAAAGGTTGACTTACAACCACACCATAAGGGTTGCTTGGCATGGTACAAGGTGGTCACTAGAACTAGTGAACAGCATATACCAGGCCAACTTCTCACAGCAGTCATTTGTAAGCAGTGAAACCTATGAGGAAGAGTGATAACTCGAAACGCGTCAGGTAACTGCTGGCGCCTGTTGTGCTGGTCTCTTCCTGAATCTCAAAGACGCCAACCTGTGAGTGCACCCTGCCTTGAGGGTTCTTGTGAAACGTGAATATTTGACGGCCGGCCCGGCCGTGGGGTGCACCGCCGCGTGTCAAGGCGGTTCTGCTGCTGGTTTGCTAAATCAGCGATGCGGAACACACTGGCGAAAAGACTATTGTGGAAGATGTTCTGAGGCACACCAGTGATTGAACTTTATTGTACATTTGGCAGCCACAAAGCCCACTTGGGTTAGATTGCATGGACTTCCAGCCCCAGTATGCACCAGGATTTTACTCACCTGAGTTTGATTGTGGTTATGGAAATAAAGAAAGGGAGATCGCTGGAAACACCATTTTGATGGCAGTCATTTGTAAGCAGTGAAACCTATGAGGAAGAGTGATAACTCGAAACGCGTCAGGTAACTGCTGGCGCCTGTTGTGCTGGTCTCTTCCTGAATCTCAAAGACGCCAACCTGTGAGTGCACCCTGCCTTGAGGGTTCTTGTGAAACGTGAATATTTGACGGCCGGCCCGGCCGTGGGGTGCACCGCCGCGTGTCAAGGCGGTTCTGCTGCTGGTTTGCCAAATCAGCGATGTGGAACAAACTGGCGAAAAGACTATTGTGGAAGATGTTCTGAGGCACACCAGTGATTTAACTTTATTGTACATTTGGCAGCCACAAAGCCCACTTGGGTTAGATTGCATGGACTTCCAGCCCCAGTATGCACCAGGATTTTACTCACCTGAGTTTGATTGTGGTTATGGAAATAAAGAAAGGGAGATCGCTGGAAACACCATTTTGATGGCAGTCATTTGTAAGCAGTGAAACCTATGAGGAAGAGTGATAACTCGAAACGCGTCAGGTAACTGCTGGCGCCTGTTGTGCTGGTCTCTTCCTGAATCTCAAAGACGCCAACCTGTGAGTGCACCCTGCCTTGAGGGTTCTTGTGAAACGTGAATATTTGACGGCCGGCCCGGCCGTGGGGTGCACCGCCGCGTGTCAAGGCGGTTCTGCTGCTGGTTTGCTAAATCAGCGATGCGGAACAAACTGGCGAAAAGACTATTGTGGAAGATGTTCTGAGGCACACCAGTGATTGAACTTTATTGTACATTTGGCAGCCACAAAGCCCACTTGGGTTAGATTGCATGGACTTCCAGCCCCAGTATGCACCAGGATTTTACTCACCTGAGTTTGATTGTGGTTATGGAAATAAAGAAAGGGAGATCGCTGGAAACACCATTTTGATGGCAGTCATTTGTAAGCAGTGAAACCTATGAGGAAGAGTGATAACTCGAAACGCGTCAGGTAACTGCTGGCGCCTGCTGTGCTGGTCTCTTCCTGAATCTCAAAGACGCCAACCTGTGAGTGCACCCTGCCTTGAGGGTTCTTGTGAAACGTGAATATTTGACGGCCGGCCCGGCCGTGGGGTGCACCGCCGCGTGTCAAGGCGGTTCTGCTGCTGGTTTGCTAAATCAGCGATGCGGAACACACTGGCGAAAAGACTATTGTGGAAGATGTTCTGAGGCACACCAGTGATTGAACTTTATTGTACATTTGGCAGCCACAAAGCCCACTTGGGTTAGATTGCATGGACTTCCAGCCCCAGTATGCACCAGGATTTTACTCACCTGAGTTTGATTGTGGTTATGGAAACAAAGAAAGGGAGATCGCTGGAAACACCATTTTGATGGCAGTCATTTGTAAGCAGTGAAACCTATGAGGAAGAGTGATAACTCGAAACGCGTCAGGTAACTGCTGGCGCCTGTTGTGCTGGTCTCTTCCTGAATCTCAAAGACGCCAACCTGTGAGTGCACCCTGCCTTGAGGGTTCTTGTGAAACGTGAATATTTGACGGCCGGCCCGGCCGTGGGGTGCACCGCCGCGTGTCAAGGCGGTTCTGCTGCTGGTTTGCTAAATCAGCGATGCGGAACAAACTGGCGAAAAGACTATTGTGGAAGATGTTCTGAGGCACACCAGTGATTGAACTTTATTGTACATTTGGCAGCCACAAAGCCCACTTGGGTTAGATTGCATGGACTTCCAGCCCCAGTATGCACCAGGATTTTACTCACCTGAGTTTGATTGTGGTTATGGAAATAAAGAAAGGGAGATCGCTGGAAACACCATTTTGATGGCAGTCATTTGTAAGCAGTGAAACCTATGAGGAAGAGTGATAACTCGAAACGCGTCAGGTAACTGCTGGCGCCTGTTGTGCTGGTCTCTTCCTGAATCTCAAAGACGCCAACCTGTGAGTGCACCCTGCCTTGAGGGTTCTTGTGAAACGTGAATATTTGACGGCCGGCCCGGCCGTGGGGTGCACCGCCGCGTGTCAAGGCGGTTCTGCTGCTGGTTTGCCAAATCAGCGATGTGGAACAAACTGGCGAAAAGACTATTGTGGAAGATGTTCTGAGGCACACCAGTGATTTAACTTTATTGTACATTTGGCAGCCACAAAGCCCACTTGGGTTAGATTGCATGGACTTCCAGCCCCAGTATGCACCAGGATTTTACTCACCTGAGTTTGATTGTGGTTATGGAAATAAAGAAAGGGAGATCGCTGGAAACACCATTTTGATGGCAGTCATTTGTAAGCAGTGAAACCTATGAGGAAGAGTGATAACTCGAAACGCGTCAGGTAACTGCTGGCGCCTGTTGTGCTGGTCTCTTCCTGAATCCCAAAGACGCCAACCTGTGAGTGCACCCTGCCTTGAGGGTTCTTGTGAAACGTGAATATATATATATATATATCTATATATATATATATATATATATATATATATATATATATATATATATATATATATATATATATGTATATATATATTCAATGAAAAAACCAAAGGTTTCACACATGTTATAGTTAGCTGGACATTTCACTCGTAAAAAACCATTGAAATTCCCCCGTTATAGTTAGTTCAGCTAACTATAACTCGCGCGCCCGCAATGCACTACTGATGACGTCACATATTACATCACTCATGACATGGTCACTGACATCACTCATGACATCACTGATGACATCTCAAATGACATCACTGATGACATCACTGATGACATCATCCTTGTGATAGAGTGGCAGACCTCCTCTCCCCCTAATATAACCATTGAAACACACATTCAAAAATAGAAACTAAAATGTTTAAAATAATGAACATATCAATATCAGTTACAACAACCTATTCAGTAATTCTAAGAACCACATACACATACAGTAATTCACCAACAGTCCTCTACAGTCACTCATACATGTACTCACTCATCATATGTACTCATACACCTGTACATCCCGTTACACAATGCCACTCATCCATAGAGTAACTCACACACATAGTCACTCATGCTAATAAAGAATCAATCATCCATTTACTTGCATATACAGTTATACACACACCACCACACTTACTTCTACAGAAACTTACATATACTTACTCTTTTAAACAATCACTTATAGAAACACATACTTATTCATACAGGAACTCTTCCAATCTCTCACTCTCACATATACTCACTTATATACACCAATAGTCACATATACTAGTTTAAAACATATGTAGTTACTCATAAAGACACTATTGAGACAGTCATTCACTCACTAACACACCCATGCACACACTCATCCACCCATACAGTCCTGCACACATGCTGTATTCAACACATACAAACAGTGAGTCACTCATTCATGCACCTATGCACTAAGTAATACCCCCCACCGAACCATACAGAAACTCAGACACTCATAGTGATAAAAAACCAACTAATAACCTATATAGACACTCATGTAGCTACTCACCAACCCATGCAGCCACTTATACACAAAGTAAGAAACTGATACAGATATTTAAATATTTAAAGATTACTCAGTAAGCCATGTATTCACTATGATACACTTAAACAGTCAGTTACACAAAAACAATTCCAAAAAAAGTATCCATTTAGACACTTATATACCCATTTATTCTTCCTTTGACCTTGAGATATACATAAATATAAAAAATATATAATTTTCATAAAAACACACAATCACTGGATGATGTCATCAGTGATGTCATCAGTGATGTCATTTGAGATGTCATCAGTGATGTCATGAGTGATGTCAGTGACCATGTCATGAGTGATGTAATATGTGACGTCATCAGTAGTGCATTGCGGGCGCGCGAGTTATAGTTAGCTGAACTAACTATAACGGGGGAATTTCAATGGTTTTTTACGAGTGAAATGTCCAGCTAACTATAACATGTGTGAAACCTTTGGTTTTTTCATTGAATTTCTAAGGTTTTTTAAATGCTAATTCCTAACTATAACGTGTGTGAAACCCATGGTTTTTTCAGTGAATTTCAAAGGTTTTTTAAATGCTAATTTCTAACTATGCCTACAGAGATAGGACATGTGAAGATAGAAGAAAAAATGCACAGAAAGAAACAAAAGAAGTGCAGAAAGAAGCAACAGAAGTCCTCAAATACGAAGATAAGTGCAGGAAGAAGGATAACGTGCAGAAAGAACAAAAAGAAGAGCAGAAAGAAGCCTTGTTGCAAAATCATCCTGTACCCTCAACTTTTTCAGACGGATACTGGTGGTAACTGAGTCTGACTAACCAGTCCTAGAGCCAGTGCTATGTTAAAAGACACTTAGAATACAGTGAAAACACCTACATACACTAGGGAACATTATGCGTTGGGGTCCCCCTGTGATTAGCATGACCTCCTCTGTAAGCCCCTAGTGTATAATAGGGCATGGGGATTACCTCTTAAAACAGGCCACAGGGCGTTTTTGCACACATTAACTCAGGCCCGTCCCCTCCCTTCACCACTGTGTAAACACGCCCTTTGTCCATTTTTAGTTGGGAGATTAAGTTCATTTGAATCCTGAGGGTCCCTAGGGTCCAACTAGCCCACTAGGTACCTCCAGTAAGTGCCACAGAGCTGCGTTGCAGAGAGGTGTAAAAAGTGGCACGGCCTGGACCACCTCTCTGCAATGCAGCTCAGTGGCGCTTACTGGAAGCACTTGGTGGGCTAGTTAGCCCCCAGGGGCCCTCAGTATTGAAGGGAAATTATATCCCCAATTTAAAACATGCCATAGTGCGTGTTTGCACACGTCACCTCAGGCCCCGTCCCCTCCCTTCACCACTGTGTAAACGCGCCCTGTGGCTGTTCTAAGTTGAGAGTCCCCCTGAATCCTAAGGGTCCCTAGGGTCAAACTAGACCACTAGGTACCTCCAGTAAGCGCCACAGAGCTGCGTTGCAGAGAGGTGTAAAAAGGGGCTTGGCCTCAGAACACCTGGCTGCAGCGCAGCTCCCTGGCGCATACTGGAGATGCCTGTTGGGGGCGCGTTTGCAGAGTGCTGCACGGAGGGGGCATGGCCTCCGGCACGATGCCAGTCTTTTATTTATTTTAGTTTTTTAAGAAGGGGGGCTGTTTGGTTCCCCTTCTTATTCTAATTTATTGGCCCTGATGACCCCATCCCCCAGGGCCAGTCTCCTAATTATATTTTTTTGACCCCAATCCCCAGGGCCGGCCACTGTTTTTTATTATTTTTAAAAAATATATATTTATAGACACACCTAGGACATGCTGGACAAACCGTACGTACCTATCACCATGACGATTTGCGTGATATTCATTAAAAGGCGACTATGCATGCAATGAATCCACGTGGAATGTATTTACACCACTAGTGAAGCTCTGACATGTCTGATGCCCTACCGTGCCTAATCCTGGTAGACACCCTTGTCGTTTATTTATACAAACATGGGTAGCTATTGACGGCACATTTAATACACATGCACACCAAGCCATTCAAAGGGGATTCGACAAAAATTCGACCAAAACTATGCAAGAAACCCCCCTCACGGTTAATAAAACACACATCCACTGCCGGATGTGTAATACTTTTTATTTTACTCTCTGGAAAGGGGACGAACATCACTTGAGAGTCACAGCGTGCTCCTGACAGAGCCCAATGCTGTGTTACACCCACCATTGCCTGCCGAGTGCCACACACCTCTGTGTTGTATTCCACTAGCTAGTGCATATGCTATGACACTCTCTAGCCCATGTGCACTGTAACACCACCCCGTGAATATGTCATGCCACACTTGTCTTCGCACGGGTTATATTGCCCCATCTAACGTGCCTTTCTCGATGCCTATGTTATAACGCACAGTGCTATGCCATACATATTACAATCTGGGATCCATATATTTGTCACAGTGCATATGCAACGTTACACTCCCCAGCACATATTTTATATTACAACTTTAGAGACTAGTTAGGTTACACAACACTGCCCTGTGCATATTACACTCCAAGGCGCATATCGCATAGCACGCGCTAGTGCCTGTGCTATCTCGCGCTTTCCAATGAATCTGTCATTGCGCACAATGTATTGCAAATTATATTTCACGCCCGGTTCATCTTATATCACACTTTTTGGTGCATAGTTTATACCATACACTATATCTAGTTTTCATTTTCAATCGTGCTCTCAGGACTATGTTCTATATAACACTGTGTTCACCTACCCTTTTCACGGGCATTACATTTTGCGATAGGGGGTGGAGGGTCAGGGGGTGTTTCTGCCAAGTGAGCCCGGAGTCACAGTCACAAACGTCCTCTTCTTCCTGAATAAAAGTGAGATTATGCTGCATACTTGTTCATATTTTAAGTAGTTCGCACAGACACAATGTTTTAAAAACAATAAAGTTCCTAATACCCGCCTTCTCTGAACAGTTAGCTTGCTGCCCCATCCCCTTCCTCCCTATCCTCTGTTGTGTGAATCCATGGACTAGCCTCCTCCCTCCTGCCATGCATGGTCTGATGTGCTGCCACTGCCCTCAATTTAGTATGATGTACCAGTCCAGTCCTCCTGCCCTCCATTGCCCAATTCTATGCCCCATCATTGACCTCCTGCTTAAACTCTGTGCTTAGCTTGCTGCCCCTATTCTCCTTCCCCCTGCCCTCCGATGTCTTTGTGCATGCCCCTGCTCCATCCTTTTTGCCCACCATGTCCCATGGACCTGCCACTCCTATCTACTCTGAGTGTTCTGTTGAGCTGCCACTCCCCTCCCACCTGCCTAGCATTGTCAGATGACTGTAACCTGTCCCTGCCACCTCCACCCTGCCTGTCCACATGCCATGCCCCTATCCTCTTCCTCCTGTCCTACATGGTCCATTGTACTGCCACACCCTTCTGCCCTCCCTGGTCTGTTGTGCTGCAACTGCTCCTCCTGCCTGCCCCGTGTGGTCTGTTGTGAGGTCCCTTCCCCTGAACTTTCTTGTCTGTGCACAGGTCCTGACCCTCCCTTCTGTCCTCCATTGTCCTTTGTGCATGCCCCTCCACCCTCCTTCTTGCCCATCATAGCCATTGTGCTGCCACTAACCCTCCCACTTGCCATGCATGGTCTTCTGTGCTGCCATGGCCCCTCCCACCTTCCCTGTGTGGTCAGTTAGCTGCCCCTGACCCCCTCCCACCTTCCCTCCATGGTCTGTGTGTATGCCATCACAGTCTCACTGTTGCTCTTCATGGTGTGTCTTGCTTCTAGTGCCCATCCTGCCTGACCTCCATGGCTATCTTGCTGCTCCTGCCCTGCCCCCTTGCCCCCAGCCCTACTCCCTCCCTCCTGGCTTGTCTGTTCCATTGTAATGCCCCTGATCCGTCCCTCCTGCCCTTTATGGTCTGTTATGCTGCAGCTTTCTCTCCTGTCTGTCCATTATGGTCAGCTAGCTACCATTGCCTCTTGCCCCTCTGTTCTCTGTTGTCCATGTGCATGGTCCTGTCCCCTCCCTCTTGCTTTCTATGGATTGTTGTGCTGCACTCCCGTCCTGCATGCCCTGTGTGGTGTATTGTGCTGCTGCAAACCCTGATGCCTGCCCTGCAGGGTCAGTTTGGTGCACCTCTCCATGTCCCTCCTGTCCTCTGTTATCCAAGTCCATGTCCCTATCCCATTTCCTTCCATGATCCAATGTACCATACTTGCGAACATTTTGAACTTGGTAAGAGGGAGATTTTGAAAAACAAATGGGGTATTGATTTTCCCCTTTGAGTTACATTGAAAAAGAGGATATTGTAGACAGGAGACAGATCAAATAAAGCCCATTTGAGCTTAAAAACATTGGACGTTTCCTGGCTGAATCGGGTCTGTTGGCATGTAGGGTTGTACTACCATTGCCTCTTCCTTCTGCCCACAATGGTCTATTACATTGCCACAGCCTTGAAGGAGGGTAGATTTTGTATCACAGGGGGCCCCTGGCCCGTTCTGTCCACACCTGAAGTATGAGACCCTTGTCCTTGCCCTGCCAGCTGCATTTGTAGGCCGTATTAAATTGACCAGCGGGTCCTGTATTGCTATATAATTATCCTGAGACATCCTTACCACTCAGCCAGCATAAAACCCCTGTGTAGGCCCTTCTGTTCAATATGTAGGCCTCTTTGTTAAATTGACCATAGCTCTGCAATTTTAGTGTATAGCAGTCTGAAGGCAGGTCTGCGAGGCCTTCTGATCCAAACTAGTAGCCCCCACCCTACCCGAGTGCTCCGTGCTTGGTATCAAAGTTCAACATCCCCCTGAAGCTGTCGACATACAGTAGGCTGCATCCTGGACTGGTACTTGCTTCCTGGGCAGGTTTCCCGCTTTTAAGGAAGTGGCAACCGCAGAGCGTCAAGTTAGGAGAACTGAGGAGATTTTATACATGAATATATTGAATTCCCGTACAATACCCATTATTTTCTGCTTGCTCTATGGAACTTACGATAAGCGATTGGCCTGAGAGACTGACCTTTTCACCCAGTCCATTGTCAGCATTAAGTGGGTAAATGACGAAATGTCTGGTAAAATCTGCAGTCGAAGCTTTTGGGTAGCATACGTAGGTAGATGTAGCGTGCAAAGGAGCCCACAAAATGATATAAAAAGGGAGCACCCACAGATATCGACGGACTACCTCGCCGTCTGTATGTAGGTTAACAGGCAGTGCAGGTTTTCCCCAAGAGCTGGGAGCTCTTGTCTTCCTTTGCTTAAAATGTCTTGCTCTGCTTTGCTTGAAGTATCTTATTCTATTTTACCTATATGAAATGTCATGTTATGTTTAACCATTGTTCTCTTTACTTTTGCATTTAAAAGATTTTGTATTGTAATTGCAGGAATGCTTGCTCTAAGAGTAAACCTGAGTGTTCCTAGGTAACATTTTCCTTGGTGTAACTTGTTTCTCATGATGCATTTATAGATGTGTTTTCTCTCTCTCTCTGTCAGTACATTAATTGAGATACAGAGAATATTATGACAGCTGTATGATTATCTGGATTCTGTTTTTTGTACTTTATGTCTCTATTCTGCGGTTTCTTTGAAGTTGCATCTTCTCATTAAACTGCCATTGTATTCTGCCTCCAATTCCATGTCTCATATGTCTGTTTTCTTCATTTTTGGAGCAAGCGTTCCTAGGCACCCCGGCTCAAATTAAGGTGCCCCTTTTGTCCCTGACTCACTCTCCTGCTCAGTTCTGTGGTGGCTCCCGGGGATCTGGGGACCGCCCCTAGCTTCCTTGACCCGTAATAGATCTTCCCTCCAACAGCCTCTCTTGCAAGTCCTGTATTGTTGGTTTGTTGCCCCTGCCCCCCTTTCCACTGCCCTCCATAGTCTGTTGTGCTTCCACGGCCCTTCCTGCCTGCTCAGTGTGGTTAAATTGTTGCCTTTGCACCCTCCTACCTGCCTTCAATTTTCAGAGTCCGTGCCCCTGGCCTCTGCCTCTCAACAGTATCCTAATGAACAACTAGATTGCTAACATTCTATATTTATTACAAAAGTGTGGAACGCCTGACATCATCTTGATGTAATCAAAACTGTAATACCTAGAGCATTTCCTTTAGAAATTACATATATGAGAGGGTCTTATTGGCATCAAAATTATGGTTAGTGCTCTAAAAGACTAAAATAAGGACATATTTTCTGAGTTTTCAAATAGCGACAAAGCACTTTTAAATTATTTGTTATCTTTATGTTTTTTTATCCAGTTGACCACTTGATTAAATGTTGCACTTAGGGGAGAGGATGTGGTGTTACTTCCAGAACTGCAGACTTTGCAACTGGGGAACCAGGTTGAAGTTTCTGCTTCAGCTCGACATTCTGTGATTCTGGTCAAATCATTTAGTCTCCCCATGTCTACAACCAAAATGAATTTGTTCTTGTGTGATGTAACCAATGCTCATGTAAAGCACTCCAATACCTGACAAGTCTGCACTATATAACACTGCAAAAACACAAAATAATAAGTGTTTTGCACACTTCTGTCATTGGGCTATATTTGGGCTACATCTGGTTGATTTTGGGCTACATTTGGGCTCTTTTGTCTCCGGTGGCCATCTTGGGAGATTTATTTGTTATGAAGTTTCCTAATTTCCTCATGTACTGCAGTCTCCTCAGTAGGAAATGCTTTCAGTTTTTTACTTTGATTCCATCATGAAGGTATTCAGATATGTCACACATTTGCCATAAATTCTGAATGTTAGCACTCTAGTTGCTCATTAGATCACTGTAGTAAAACTACTCCACCATGGAAGTCTGCTCCTGGTATTAAAAGTGCATGTTTCAGTCTGCATGTCAGAATTTTTTAATGAAATAGAAGAGGATTTGAGAAGTCACTCAAAATGTGCCCTCATTTTCTTTCTTCAGTATTAATCATAATTTCTATGGCAAAATGAACGTCCTCATTGTGTTCCTTTTTAAATTAAATGTTTTAAGTGTTACCAGTTTATTCCAATCAAGATGGCTTCAGGTGTGCCATACTTTTGTCATAATGAAGACAGTAAGCGCTCTAGTTGTTTTTAAGAACATTCTGGGACATTCTGTCATTGGGCTATACTTGGGCTACATCTGGGTGATATTTGGGCTACATTTGGGCTCTTTTGTCTCTGGTGGCCATCTTGGGAGACTTATTTGTTATGAAGTTTCCTAATTTCCTCATTTACTGCAGTCTCCTCAATAGGAAATACTTTCAGTTTTTTACTTTGATTCCATCAAGAAGGCATTCAGATGTGTCACACATTTGCCATAAATTCAGAATGTTAGCACTCTTTTTGCTCATTAGATCACTGTAGTAAAGCTACTGCTCACCAGGGAAAACTGCTGCTGGTATTGAAAGGGCATGTTTCAGTCTGCATGTCAGAATTTTTTAATGAAATAGAAGAGGATTTGAGAAGTCACTCAAAATGTGCCCTAATTTTTCTTTCTGCAGCACTAATCATACTTTTTATGGAAAAATGAACCCCCTCATTTTGTTCCTTTTTAAATTAAATGTTTTAAGAGTTACCACTTTAATCCAAGCAAGATGGCTTCAGGTGTGCCATACGTTTATCATAAGTAGGACTGTTAGCGCTCTAGTAGTTCTTTGGAACACTCTGGGAAGCTGCAGTAGAACACAAAGGAATCAACTGACAGTCTCTGCCCTTGTTGGATGTACATGTTTTACTGAGAATATCAGACTTCATTCTCACATGACTGAGAAAGATAATGTGAATTTACAGAAAATAAGCTCTCAGTTTAGCCTATAGATCACCTTCCAAACCTCTGTGGTAAAAGCATGAGAAAATATTTTTCTCTCAATCATGATATCCCAGCAGAAGGCTTTTTCACATGGTGAAATCACCTTAGAACATACCACAATTCCTAAAATGAGTATGGTACCATCAACAAATGATTTATAATGTAACTAAAGTCTTAAAACCTTCTATTAACTGCAATGCTTTTTAATGAGATGCTATCATGTATATTTGTCCCAAGATGGCTGCCAACACTTCTTGGATGAAGTGCTGACAGCCAATCAGATCTCAGGATGAGATGTGTGGTTAGGCTCCGCCCACATATATATATGCTTTTAAATGCTATTTACTCAGGAAATACTGAACAGATTTACACCAGACCTGCAAAAGGCACTTCCTTGACCTTATGGCTACCTCTCTGCCAAATTTCTAGTAATTCTGTTCAGCCGTTCGGGCTGTAGCTCGTTCTAAAGGTCCTATGGAAAAATGCATGGGAAAAACGCGTTTTGGGACCCCCCTTTTATCTCAGCCCCCGCTTGACGAATCCCCCCGAGACTTTCAGGGTAGGAGCGGAGCGTAGCGCCCCACCTATTTTGAGAAATTCGCGAGGATTCATCGACCGGCGCCAAAGTTATTCAAAATAGAATGTTGCGGATTTCCTATGGAAAAGGGGTCCTAACTATAACTACCTACTGGCGACCGCCAGTAGGTAATATCTAAATATATATATCTCTCTCTCTCTCTCTCTCTATATATATATATATATATATATATATATATATATATATATATATATATATATATATATATATATATATATAAAAAAAAAAATGCAGCCTTTCATAAGTAGAGCTGAATAATGCTGTAAGGACTCCCCTGTATATGATCAATAATATAACCAATATAAAAAATATATCATAAAAAACAGGGAAGAAACAAAAGCAAATCATGTTTGAACACTGTTTTAATGCTTTGCATTAGCACAAACACCTCAGATAGGACTGAAAGCATTGTCAGCTCACAGGCTGCATTGCAGAAAACCACAGCCTAGAAAGGCTAGAAAGCGAACTCTTAGCAAAATAGAATAACTGGCACCGTGCCTTTAAGGCAGCCATGACCCCAAGCTTCCCATCATGCCTCAGGGGTGACAGTTAGGTCAGTTGTTCTTTGCGGTGACACAAAGCCATAACACAAAGAGTTGACAGTTCCTCCCGCCTCCCCGCCCGGGGAGGCGGGAGGGTTGCTTATGACTTTGATGAGGATACCCCTGGAAGAGAACTCACCTCATCCACTGCGGGCAATGGAAAAATAATTAACAATCAAGCTCAGACAACTAAACTTGATAATTCAGACATTTCTGCTATCTGAACAGATTCCTCAAGGAGGCCTGGCCTACTTGAGTATCCGCCCTGGAGTCGGATTCAAGACAATAATGCCTTGTGAAAGTATGCACAGATCTCCAGGTTGCTGCCTTGCAAATTTCTGCCATCGGAACATCATGCAAGAAAGCTACTGTAGCTGTTTTTCCCCTAGTGGGGTGGGCTTTAGGTGACAACCTAGGGGCTTATTTGCCAGCTGGTAGGCCAATTTTATACAAGACACTATCCATCTGGAAATGGATCTCTTGGTAGCTGGAAAACCTGTCCTCATGGAACCATAATTTAAAAACAATTGGTCTGATTTTCTTATGACCTTAGTTCCCTCTAGGCAGAATTTAAGCACTCTCTTAAGGTCTAAGGAATGGAGTGACCTTTCCGCAGGAGTTGCAGGATTGGGAAAAAAAGGACGGCAAAGAAATTGCCTGATTAATATGAAAATCAGATACAACTTTCGGCAGAAAAGCAGGGCGAGTCCTTAATACTACTTTTTTGTGGTGAAAGATAGTATATGGCTCTCTGGAAGAAAGTGCTTGGATTTCGCTTACTCTTCGCGCTGAGGTAATCGCGACTAAGAAAGCGGTCTTCCATGGCAAATGCTGCAGCGTGGCTTTATGGATGGGCTCAAAAGGAGGACCCATCAACTTAGAGAGGACCAGATTCAACTCCCAAGGAGGAGGAGGCGGCCGAACAGGGGGATACACTTTCTTCAACCCCTGTAGGAAATCCTTGACCACCTGTAGTTGAAAAAAGGAAGGCTGGCTTGGAGACTTTCTATAGGCCGTAATAGCCTCTAAATGTACTCTGATCGATGAATACTTCAACCCTGATTTAGCTAAGTACAGGAGGTAAGGAAGAATAACCTCCTCCTGCCCTGTGGTTGGATTAAAGCTATTACTAGAGCACCACAGGTAGAACCGCTTCCACTTAAAGGAATACGAAGCCCTTGTGGAAGGTCTCTTTGCTTCCTTTAGTATATGCATACAGTCCTGCGGTAAGTTCAAATGTCCATATTGCAGGACCTCAGGTGCCATGCTGCCAAGTTCAGTGAGGTAAGGTTGGGATGTAGGATCTTCCCGTCCATCTTGGTCAGTAGATCCGACCTGCAAGGGAGCCTCTTGTGGGGGTGCACCGACAGCTGTAATAGGTCCGGGTACCACCATTGTCAAGGCCAGTCCGGGGCTATAAGGATTATTGACATGTTGGACCGGATGAGCTTGGACACCACCTTCGGAATCAGAGGCAGGGGAGCAAAGGCGTATGCAAATATTCCGGAGCAATCCATCAAAAGAGCATTCCCCTTCGTCCCTGGACGGTGGAACCTGGAGGAGAAGGCGTGGCATTTTTTGTTTAGATCGTCTGCAAAAAGATCTATGGAAGGCTGACCCCACTGATGGAAAATTTGTGCCACTACTTCGTCGTTTAGCACCCAGTCTGGCTGATCTTCGAAGTGCCGGCTGAGTGCGTCCGCTCGCACATTTCGCTCTCCTGGAAGATGCACCGCTATGACGGAAAGGCCTTAAGCTAGAAGCCAATGCCATATCTTTTGAGCCTCCAGGGAGAGAGGGCGGGAGCGCGTACCACCCGGTTTGTTGAGGTAATACATGGTGGTCGTGTTGTCTGTTTGGATGAGGACTGAGTTGGACATGATCGAGGGCTGAAAAGCTTTCAGGGCTAGATGGACTGCCCGCAGCTCTAACATGTTTATGTAGTAAGATGGTTACTTGACGGACCACCGCCCCTGCATTTGTAGGCAATCCATGTGCGCCCCCCATCCTTGAAGCGATGCATCCGTTACCAAGGACTGGGTAGGAACAGGTTGATGGAAGGTGACTCCCAGTACGAGGTTCCGTGGACGAGTCCACCACAGAACAGACGCTTTTGCTGCTTGTTAAAGTACAATCCGGTCTTCCCAGAAACGGGTTGCCTGGTGCCACTTGTCCTCCAGGTCCTGCTGTAGAGGTCTCAGCCTGGCGTTGGGAAAGAGGCATATGCAAGAAGCCATGGATCCCAATAGGGGCGCTACTTGCCGGACCGTCGGGCGATTGGTCTGGAGAAGAACTTGGCACTTCTGCCAAATTGATAAAAGTCTCTGTTCCGAAGGAAACGCTTTTCCTAGGTTTGTATCTAGGACGGAGCCCAGGTAATGGGGATCACCTGTGTAGGCTGGCGAACTCACTTTTCCATATTCACGTGCAGGCCCAGCCTGTGGAGTAGAGTTAGGCACACTTGGAAGTCGATCTTTACCTGCTGAGGAGATGGCCCTTTCAAGAGCCAATCGTCATAGTATGGATATGCGAACAGACCTCGTCTGTGTAGAGCTGCCGCTGCCACCGCCATGCACTTGGTAAAGACTCGTGGGGCAGATTTTAGTCCGAAGGGCAACACTCTGAACTGGTAGTGACTGTTGCCGACCACAAATCGCAGGAATTTGCGATGACGGGGTGTTACAGGAATGTGGAAATACGCATCCTGGAGATCCACTGAACACATCCAGTCCCCTGCTTGCAAATGTGGACATATTTGATGAAGCGCCAGCATGCGAAATTTTTCTTTCAAGATGAGCTTGTTTAGCGACCGCAGGTCCAGGATTGGTCTGAACTTGTGCTCCTGATCTTTTTTTGGCACAAGGAAGTACCTGGAGTACACTCCCTTTCCTCGCTGCGAGATGGGAACCTTCTCTATGGCCTTTTTTTGTAGAAGCGCCACCACTTCTTGTCGTAGTAATTTTAGCTGGTGAGGACGAGATCTTTTCGGAGCAATGTCCTTTGGAGACACACGGAAACGTAGTGCGTAGCCATTGCGCAGTATACTGAGCACCCAACGTTCCTTTGTTATGTTGCACCACTCTTTCAGATGTTGTAAAACACTTCATCCCACTGGAGTCAACAACGGCGTCAGAGGAAGCTCCGGCTCATTGTTTTCCTGTTGGTCGAGCGGTGGAGGAGGACTGTTGTTGGTTACCCCCCTCTACCTCTGCTAGACTTTCGACCCTGAAATTGCGATCTTCCTTGGTTCTTGGTTTGGGACCACTGAGGGGTTTGAACCCTCTGTTGGTATCCCTTGCGGTGGCTGGGCCTGTACCTTCGTCGGAATTCCTTTTTCTTTTCTAGCCTCACCACCTTCAAAGTGTCCAACTCGGCTTTCATTCGAGCCATCTCTTCATCTGTGTGGGAGCCAAACAATGAAGAACCCGAAAAAGGTAGGTTAAGGATCCTCTGCTTAGCATCCGGTTTAAGAGCTGTAAGCCTTAACCAGGCAGACCTTCTTGCTCAAATTCCATGCGCATAAGAATGCGCCGATAGTGTGGCACCATCCGCTGCAGTGCTAATCATTTGATTAGCTACCAAGGAACCCTCCGTAATGATTTCTTCAAAGTCTTTCTGATCCTCCTTCGCTAACTTCTCTTTGAACCGATCCAAGGAGTCCCATAAGGATCTGTTGTATCGACCTAATAAGGCTGCTGCACTGGAGACTTTGAGTGAAGAAGCTGCCGAGCCACAAACGTTTTGCCCCCACGAATCCTGGGACTTACTCTCCTTGTCTGGAGGGACCAACGCATGAGCAGAGACTGCGTGCGTCTTACGAGCCGCTGGCTTTTACTTCTTTTGAATTCTGGCCGGTGTTGCTTCAATCGCTGAGGGGGTTAGAAAAATGTCCATTACTGGTTCCAAAGTCCAGGAACCAGAGGCAGCAATGGACGCGAAGCAGTTCTTTGGTGCAGCGTCTCGAAGATCACTGTCGTTGCGACCTGAGGGGTGGACATTGCAATGTTCAGTTTCTGAGCCCCTCTCTGCAGCACATCATGACAGGTGTTAATGTCATCTATCGGAGACACTCTCGACTGAGGGCTGTCCGATAGAGTAAGCGAATAGTCCCTCTTAGAGGAGTGGGTGGAGGAAGATGACCATGAGGGAGACCTCCTTCTGTGGTGATGTGACGTAGAAGGCCTGCGTTCCTTAGATCTTCCTTCACGGTGGTGGCGTACTGGCGAAGGCGATCTATCCACCTCCTGTACTAATCTTTGCAGAGGGGATCTGTGGACAGGGCTTGTGTATTCTTCCTCCCTTCTCGATGCTCCCGCCGGAGTCTTACTCCAGTGATGTACTGGTAAAAGCCATCTTGGAGACAGATGTATAGAAGGAGAGGTGCTCTGATGCGACAGGGATCTCTGTCGCGATCTCCTCGCATGTTCTGGAGACGCAGATGGAGAATGTGGACGTCTTGAGGAGTGAGAAGAAGAGTGTCTTGATGCTGATTCAGTCACTAAGACTACTGAACCGTCGTCAGATCTATGCGATGGTGGTCTCGATGTCGAGCGTATATCCCGCTGCGACGGAGCCCTCCTAGACATCGATCGAGATCTTCTAGTTGTCGCGGATCGACCAGGTTCTGGGAGCGGTCTCGCCGTCAACTGGTTTCTTCGGCGTCGAATGTGCCGACGGCGAATGGCGCCTTGACGACGGCAGAATACTTCTTCGTCTCGACGTCGAGCGATGTGGACTCGACGGCGCGAAGGACTTCCTCTGCTCGACGCCGATGGGATGACGACGGCGGAGGGCTGCTAGCTCTCGACGCCGAGCGACTTTGGAATGACATCGGCGGAGGGATTCTGGTCTTTGGCGTCGAACGTCGCCGGGATGACGGCGGAGGACTTCTCGTTCTCGACGCCGATCGCCGCCTGGTCTGCGACGGCGGAGAATTCTCTCCCCTCGACGTCGGAAGTTGTCTATGTGACAGCAACGCAGGGTTATCAGCTCTCGACGTCGAACGTCTAACCGGCGTCGACGGAGGTCTGCTGGCTCTCGACGCCGAACATCTAACGGACGTCGACAGAGGTCTGCTGGCCCTCGACGCCGATCGTCGCCGGGTTGACGGCGGAGGGCTTTGGCTCTTCGAAGCCAATCGTCGCCTTGATGCGGGTGGACTGGAACTCCGAGGCCGATCGTCACCGGGTTGACGACGGGGGAGGCTGTCGAATTCTCGACATCGAAGGCAGTGACGTACCTTCATGCCTGCGATCTTTCGACGGTGAGCCCGCCGTCGACGGTCTTTTCTTTGATGTATGTCCCTCCGGTAGCTGTTTTCTCAGCGCCGAGCCCGACGCTGAGGGTCTAGAAGAGGATCTGGGCCTCTTGGAGCCTTTTCTTACCAGAGACCTGCCTCTGGAAGCCTTTTCTGCCAATCCATAAAGACTTATCCGCTCTCTGTCCTTTAAAGTTCTTTTTGAGCGAGACTGCCAATGAGGGCAAGTCTTGGGGACATCGTCTTTAGGCAGGCAAAGAATACAGAGTGAGAGTCTGACCTGGCCTCCTTTTTCCCACAAGAAGGGCAGGGATCAAAAAGGGATGGCATTTTGAGTGGTAAAAAATGCCAAAAATAGTCAGAAAAAGCAAACACCTTACTTGACAGGATGAAACACGTCGAAGTAAGATAAAAATTTCCTGAAAAAAGTAGATTATTTCTGAATAAAACCAGAAAAGAGTGGAGCTGTGTAACCAGGGTCCTGACTGAAGGAGCCGGAAAGAACAACTGACCTGTCACCCCTGAGGCATGATGGGAAGCTAGGGGTCATGGCTGCCTTAAAGGCACGGTGCCAGTTTTTCTATGTTGCTAAGAGTTGGCTTTCTAGCCTTTCTAGGCTGTGGTTTTCTGCAATGCAGCCTGTGAGCTGACAATGCTCTCAGTCCTATCTGAGGTGTTTGTGCTAATGCAAAGCATTAAAACAGTGTTCAAACATGATTTGCTTTTGTTTCTTCCCTGTTTTCTATGATATATTATTTATATTGGTTAGATTATTGATTATATACAGGGGAGTCCTTACAGCATTATTCAGCTCTACTTATGAAAGGCTGCATTATATATATATATATATATATATATATCAAAACCAACAGAGTTCCCTCATGTGGAAGAGCCGACATCAGGTAGGTTGATTTCAATCTTTATTGTACACGAAGGCTGCACACACGGGACAAAAGGTTTCATCCAGAATTCATGTGCCCAAACCAGACGCGTTTCAAGTCAAGAGACCCTTCTTCAATGGTTCAAGGTGATCGTCAATCCACTGTGATGTTATTGACTTTTAATCAAGTATTGCAACACGGACTCACTTGAGAAAACCGAGTGCAACTACATAGACCAGAAAGCCTGAGGTGAGGCCACGCCCACTGCGGCGTATGGAGCATATATTGGCTGCACAGGAACTAGTGCTGTGATACTTTGATGCCGACAACCATTGAAGAAGGGTCTCTTGACTTGAAACGCATCTGGTTTGGGCACATGAATTCTGGATGTAACCTTTTGTCCCGTGTGTGCAGCCTTCGTGCACAATAAAGATTGAAATCAACCTACCTGATGTCGGCTCTTCCACATGAGGGAACTCTGTTGGTTTTGTTGTTTAGCGGCCTCCTCGGTCGCGGAAGAGCCCCGCTGTGAGCACAGCGTTCCTAAGGCGATGTTCACTCGACATTCCCGCTGAGGCTGGTAGTTTTCATGCATGAAGGAATAAGAATGCCACATGATGATTTTAAGGTGATCGTCAATCCACTGTGATGTTATTGACTTTTAATCAAGTATCGCAACACATGAGGGAACTCTGTTGGTTTTGATAGATATATATATATATATACATATATGTTTATCACATATATGAGTGTGTTAAATATATATATATGCAGATATGTTTAACACATATATGATTGTGTTTCCAAGGTCCCGCGCAAAGGCGGGAATATTCTAGTGCTTATGACTTTGATGAGGATTCCCCTGGAAGAGAATTATAGATTTCTGACGACATACGGAGCCCGGACACCGAAGAGATGCAATAGCAAAAAAGAAGGAAGGACCAATCATTGACTCCGCGCGACCCTGCTGGCCGCCTTTGGCCCCTGCTACATTAGTCGACACCTACAGGACCAGTGACCTCCAAAACCTTGGGAGGACTCCCTTCCTTCATGAAAGATCAAGAACTCCAGAGGACAGCAGACCTATCCACAAGAAACCAACAACCAAGGACTTTTCAGCCATGCGGAACCACGAAACCGACCAACGTCTGCATAATACGCCTCCGGCTAGAGTCTGAATGGCCCACTGGTCCTAAGAAGGTTCCCCAGCTGTCCTGAGACCAAGTCAGAGTGTTGCACCTCCTGTGCCCCATACCGACACCTGTAGCCTCAACCCGATGATTCCCTCCCCTCCCGCACCACCTAACTGTGACCTGCTTCGGTAAGCTTTTTCCAACATCAAAGGCCGCCCCAGCGCCTGAAGCCCCTGGGGAACTCTACCACTGGTGTCCTTACGTCCCCAAGCATGCTGGGCAGATGTTTTTCATAGTCCAACCGCCAAACCAGAGCCTGCAGCCTGTTTTTAAACGGATCTTCTCCATTGTTTTGCATTGGGCATCCGATGCGGTGTTGGCAAGCTGCACCCAGCCGCCTCTGTGCCAGAGGCTGCATGGGTGGTGCTACCCTGTGACACCTCCAATGCTTGCCTCAACTCCCGGGGGTTGACCCCAAACGCCCCTCTCTCACTCACCTGTAAACAGCGCATCTTCGATCAATCCCTGTTTATATTGGTTAACATAGGGCACCCAACTCCGAATTTTACCTCTGCACGCAGTCGTCCTGTGGGGCTGGTGGTATCCACTTTTTAAAGTGAAAATTAGCTCCTTTAAAAAAATGTACTCACCTTTGAATGTAGATCTTGGTCTTAAAATAAACCTAGAAAGAAGCTTATTTTTCTAAAATTGGCATGAATCTCCTTTTTGCGTTGTGTGTAATTTATTAATCACTGTGTGATTAACAAATGTCTTACACATCTGTGTTAGGCCTAAGGCTGCTCAACCACATGTAGGATTTACATAGAAGCCCTGTACACTTCTGGGGGAATCTCCGGACTCTACATGATATAACCAATTATTGGTATACTACATAAAGAGTCCGCTTCCTCCACCTGGGCACCATAGACCATTTGAAGTCCTGCCGATCCTCTTAATACATCAGATGCCCACATTGGAAGCCCCTTTTCGTGGTCACTATCTTGAGACACACCTCTTGCTATAGTGGCCTCCTTCTTGGTCTCACGTTCGGTGGAGATCTTGACATTTTAATACAATAGCCATGCTGGATGACGTTCAGAGTCCATTTGCCAGAGGTGAACGTTTTTCATTTGTGGAGAAAACATTTAGTTATGCCCCCTTGCAGGAGTAAGTTAAGTCACATGCAAGTATGCCCTGCTCCTCGTGAGAGCAGCACCTCTCCCTCTACCGCTTCCTTGAAATACTGTCTTGGTGTGCTGAGGTATTGCAACTGAGATGGCATGCTTTGAGCACTGGGTTGAGGCACAAAACTGGTGTGAGGAGTGACTGGTTGTGATCTGCTTTAGCGACTGGTATTTTCCTTTGCCCCGTTTCACCTCGGAAGGATCTCTACACTGGAGGAGCTTTTGCAGTCTCACTGTTGTTCTGTAGTGACTCACCCATAGGAATAGGGTTGGCCTATTTAACTATAGAGGTCTAGGCACTCTTTCAATCCAAAAAACAAATGACATCCATTCAACCAATTTTACTCTCACCCATGGATCCTCAAAAAGAAACTAGTTACTTACCTGTAACTTTGGTTCTCCAATAGTGGTAACTTTCATAGATTCCCATTGCTTGTATCATTCCCCGTCATCGAGATGGGAGTCCCGGTAAATAAAAACAAGCATTGGCATAGCCAATAGGTCTCGCTTTTGGGACCTTATAAGTATTTAGTTATGCAGCACAATATCCTTGGTGCACCAACATTAACTGTTGCATGGCTAAACACTTATAAGGTCCCAAAGGCGAGACCTATTGACTATGCCAATGCTTGTTATATTCATGGAGCAGAATGGGGCGGTAAAAATCCTGTGAAACGTCATGGGTAGTCTTACAGCCCACTACTTAAAATGAAGCCTAAATTATCAATAAAAGATTGGTAACCTGACAAGATGTTTCCAAATGAACAAGCGTAAAACGGAGGATGGAAAAAGGTTGCAATTCTTAAAACAAAGGGAATTCTCAGCTAAATAGTTAAAAATTGGCACAAAAAAAAAAAAGAAAAGAAAAAGGTCAACGAAAAGAAAACTGTGTGGTAAGCTGCTTACTATGTCTATGGCAAACCTTTCAGGAACATGACAAGGGAAGCAGTGACACTAGAGGCTAGCAGGAAAGTTAAGCGGACTGGCGGAGAGAGACAACTGTGTCCCTACCTACCACTTGCATCAACCCTAGCAAGTACCCTTGATTACCCCATGCCCCAGTACCACGAACGGCGAGACTCCCTACTTTCCTATCAAGTATGCTCGACTGTGGCGGATCCAATTTCCACCCTCAGTCGTACCACAGTCTTACCTATCAAACCAACATCTTGTCCGCAGTTGACGCATCATGCTTGTTACCCCATAGACATTTATTTATTTATGCATTTATAATGCGCATGGCTGTCTCAGCAACGAGGCATCCCAGCGCAACCCAAGGTCCAGCGAGCACAAGCCACGGAGGGAGACAGAGTGGTTAAACCGCAGACGTAGGGAAAAGCCAGGTCTTCAAGGCCCTACGAAATGTCAAATGGCTCGAGATGGTTCTGATGGAGGTCGGGAGCAAGTTCCAGAGTCTCGCTGCCATAAAGCGAAAGGAACGTCCCCCGGCCCTTGCTTTCCAGACTCAGGGAATGCAAGCCTGGGCCAGGCGGATCGCAGCGAGCGCTTGGGCAATATCTCCATATAACTCACACCCTCATCTCTGAAAACACACCAGTACACCCCATGCTTTACTGAGGATAGGGAAGCTCGGTCAGCACTATGGGTGCATCGACCAGAGCAGGTATATGTTCTTGCACCTCCGCTGCGCCTAGACTTGAGAGCTGAATCACAAGTTCTGCTCCTGATCCTTATTTCAGAGCTCCTCTACCGCAAGTAATGTGTTTATCGAACGTACTCAAGTTTGTTCTTAAACCTCAGGACTGGAGTTGGCAGAGTTCCCAGGACGTCCGGTTGAGGTACCAGTAAGCAGTCGCTTCCGGTTTGCTCTTTCTTAGGGTAATACATTTTCATATGCAACTTCAGTGCCTGGATTGGGGCTAACAGTAAGTGGTGGTGGTATTCTTACTGTTCAGTCATAGCCTGAGACGGCTCATCCAGGCAAATCTTCCACAAGTACGTACTGAAGCCGCTTTGCCTTAAGAGGATATTTACTTTCTATGCTGTGGGGCTAAATGCCTGGAGGTAGGTGCCTAGAGTAGGTTATGGTTAGCTTCCTTTATCACCTCAGTCTTGCTGCCAATTTCTACACACCCTGGGGGTGAATGTTTGATTTCTTCCGCATTCTGTCCATTTGTGTGCATTTTGCTTTCTCGCCCTAAGTGCGCAAGGTATGCCCAGACGTGGTTCCTGGGCACATTGTGCCACTGGATTAAAGCTAGCCTGGCTGATATGGGGTGATACCACCAAAGCCAGTCCCAGGATGCTTTTTTCCGGTCCAGGGGAGAACCTGGCTTGGCAGTTCGGGCTGGACTGTTCTTATGAGGTGCAGGGTCAAAACTAATTTGCCTATGGCTGGATCTAAACTGGCATGGTGACCAAAAGAGCAATGGATTTAACCCAGATCAGTTGACTGGGGGGGAATGTTTGATTTGTTCTGCTTTCCTTCCACCATTTGTGTGTCTTAATTTCTGCACACACAGGTAGCCCGAAACCACCCACAAATTCCACCTACTCTACCTCTGTTGCAGTTCCCTGTGTATTCCCAAAGCACCAGTTCTTGGTAGGTTCCAGGCACATGCTTTTCTTAGTCATTGGCTCCTGAAAGTTCTGCTAATCAAGTTTGTGTCAAGTAAGGTCTCTCTCCCTGGTACAAACGATGGCTTAAGTGGTGTTAACCTAGGCCTTTACCACTTTGCTAGCTCGGTAAAGAGGACTCTAATGAGGAAGAAAGCGAGTGGTATAGGGAAGGCCCTCTTGACTTTCTACGAATGAAAATGAAGGTGGCTTTCATAGAAGGATTGGGTAGTCAAGCTCAAAGATGGTAGGAGAAGGTCTGGTGTTACAGTGCAGCCTACGGAGGTCCTGTTGGGATTAGAGTACAGGATGCAAAATATGCCCCTGGTCTGCATGTGTGGGTGCAGAGGGGTTTCAGATTGTAGTTCTAAGGTTGGGTGTTTGCTGCTTTAGCAGCACATCTACTTGAGCGTATAACTGTACAAGGCCTTAGCAACTGTACACACAACGGCTCCAATGCATCTCTTTAGCTCAGCCTTTGCCAACTCAACAAAACGTCCAAATCAGATTATATTCACCCCTCACCCTACGCCAACAAAGGACATTTGGGCACGAAGAAATATAGTTGCTATATGTTTGGCACATCCATTCAAGTTACACAGCCTTCTATATTCACATATAGAACGGTAGCAAAGCCACATAGTGATCAATTAAGCTGCGAAACAGAACCACCTGTACGGGGCGAGACACCCATACGTGCCGGCACAAAGAAGCAAACAGCAAATGTCTTCCACACATTCATGCACACGGGAACCCATAGAAATGCATCACAGGCTCCAGCCTGCCACTATCCAAAAAAATCCATCACTAAACATTTGTTTACTCCAAGCATGCTGGCCACTACTCAAAGTCAAAGTCAAAGTCAAAATTTGCTTTATTCGGTTAAAATATTAAAACCATCAAAGCACAGGACAGAAATTCATGATACAGGCAAATGCAATTACAGAAAAATTATTAACACAAAAACTAAATACAATACTGTTTGGCGCAATATACAATAAAAGTATGTTTTTCAATTAATTCATTCATTCAGTAATAAAACATTCTAAAAAATCGTGTCTCCTTAAAAGACTCTGTCCACAACAACATATTAAGAGCAGTGCTCATTGGCGGATAACTATATAAGCTGAGCCCTGTTTCTAGCTCTTAAGGCACCCACAATAAAGCAAGCAACCCCAAAACAAGTCAAAGGAGAGTCCAACATTTATAAATAGGTCAATGCAGGCCTTGCTTGCTTAAATTGACAATTCTTCAAGATCGGCAAAATATATTTTTTACGCTGAGAAGAGTAAAATTTGCAGAAAAATAACATGTGCAACAAATTTTGTTCAGAAATGTTGTCACAAGGACAGGGCCCCAAAGTTCCCTCTTTAAAAAATCCTTTTGGGTATGCCAAGAGCCAAGGGAGCAAACCATGCTTAAACCTTATTAGCAAAAACATGTGGAAAGGTTTGTTGATGTAGGTTAAATAGGGCTGAATCTTACTCCCTGAACTTAACATAACAAACCTCCTAACTGTCGGTTTCCCCAGCTCATCTCCTTCCCTTGACAACATTGCTCTGGACAGAAATTGGATCTTAATGGCCTTGATTTGCTCTTTACTTAGTACACAAGGGCTGGTAAACAGTTCCAGACAGCCAAGTGCTTTCAAGTTGTTTTTAATATAGCATAACCATGGGATGGACAAGGCTTTTTCCAAGGACAGGCAGTCTTCAATAATTTGTTGGTTTAGGTTTGGTGGCTGTTGTGCCCAAACCCTCAACCAACCTAATAGCGGTGCAACAGCTATTTGGTCAGTAACATATCCCATCCCCAAATCCTCATGAATGTTAAAAATAGGAGCAGAGGGGGGGAGAGACAACAATTTCCGAAAGAAATTATTTTCGACTACTTGAATATTAGGAGAAGCCTTGTAACCCCAGACCTCACTTCCATAAAGTGCCATGGGCAAACACTTTGCACTATAAATTTTTAATAGAGCAGGAAGCGGTTTACACCCTATGCGCTTTGCAAAGCCCAACAATGCGCCAGTAGCTCTGGCGAGATTGTTCTTTTTCTGAGCACGTTGTATAACCCAAGATGATCTGTCGTCAAATGCAATCCCCAGATATGGGAACGACTGAACTTTGGTTAATTCCTGCCCATTACAGAAGAATTTCACCCTTTTTGCTCTCCCCGAGCCAATCGACATAGAATGTGATTTTTTAAAATTTATTAATAAGTCTAAAGAGACCATAAAATCATAAAAACCATTTAAAAGAGCTTGTAATCCTCTCGCGGTTCTAGCCAATAAAACTGTGTCATCCGCGTATAGTAATGCGGGGATCATTTTGGAGCCGGCTTTCGGAATGTCTTTACTAACCGCAGTTAAAACCGGACCCAAGTTATTAATGTAAAGCGAGAAAAGTAGGGGTGCAAGAATACACCCCTGTCTTACTCCACGCTTTACCTGCCAAGCATCAGTCTGACTTCCGTCTTCACTATAACGAACAACTGCGGTGGTGTCCTCGTGGATAACAGCCAGGAAAGAAATCAGAACTGTGTCAAGCCCCAAAGTGGCTAGTAAGGCCCATAGTTTTTGTCGATTAACAAGGTCGAAAGCGGTGGACAAGTCCATAAAGGCTAGATGGAGGTCCCCCTGCTTAGCGACCGTGTACTTTCCTATGATCAGATGCAAGTTAAGGCATTGGCCAACAGTTCCCCTTCCTTGTCTGAACCCATATTGTAGGTCAGAAATTATAGATTGCTCCTCCAACCACAATGTTAAACAGGCAAGGACAACTTTACCCATAACTTTCACGGCGGAATCCAGGAGAGAAATAGGCCGGTAGCAAGCCGGGTCTTCTCTTGAACCCTTTTTAAAAAGAGGGACAGTAACAGCTTTGCCCCATGATCTTGGAGCTCCGGCTTCAGAAGCAGCGTTAAAAACGCGAGTTAAAACTTTCGCCCAAAACCCTGAGTCAGCCTTATAAAGGTCCGCAGGAACTCCATCCGGTCCTGGGGCTTTACCTAATGCCATTGCCTCAATGGCCTCTAGGACTTCCTCCTCCTTAAAAAGGATTCTTGAGGCTAATGTGTAGTCTGCGTAATTTACTGGGTTAACATCCTGTATCTCCGAATATAGACCACTAAAATGGGCCACCCATTTATCTGGCGGGATAAAACATTCTTTAATAGTGTTCTCCTGCACATTAAAAAGGGGGCAATTAATCACCTTCCAAAACTGGCTGCTATTTTTCTGAGTGCTTGCATCTGACAAATCATCCCATGCCTTATTTTTTAACTCACTTTTCCTGGCCTTAGTCGCTTTTTTATAGTTTCTTCTAGCCTCAGTTAACTTACTTGGGTTATTGCCAGGTTCTTTAAGAGCCGATAAAAGGGCAGAGTGAGCACTAGCACAGGCATGGTCAAACCAGTTTTTAAATTTCTTGGGCTTTGGTTTCCCATAAGTGGTGAGGTTCCCCGTTACATGTTTAGTAATTCTGTCAAAAGCGCCCAGAATAACCATCGGTTGAGCCGATGGCGAAAAACACAAGCTAAAATCCTCTTTTTTACATTCATATAAGTTAACAAGGAAGTCGGCCGGGTTAATAACATCCCATCTCAGTCGTCTTCCCTGACTGGTAGACTCAAGATTTATGTTAGAAATCAGAGGCAAGAGAACATCTTTCCTCAGTGCCTTGACTTTAATTTCCAGTGTGAGTGGGTTATGGTCACTTAGAACATTTTGCGTGACTCGAAAAGTACCCAATAGGTTCACCATTATACGTGGTACAAAAATATAGTCAATTGTGCTACAATGGCCTTGACCTGTAAAAGTGTGAACCGGGACCAACAAATCTTGAACAGGCATATAAAGGTAATAGGACGATACCATATTCTCTAAGAAAATCCCACCCTTAGAGTGTTCAAAATGGATAGCCTCTTGTGAGCAAGAGTCATGATGATTATTTACAAAACAGTTAAGATTACATACATGAATATTAAAATCGCCAAAAAGTAAAAGAAAATAAGGTTTAACATTAATTGCATCATACTCATCCAGAAAGCTGAACAGTGCTTTGAGATGCTCTAACTCGTCCGACCTTGTGAATGAGTTATAAAAATTAACCACCAAGAATGATGGTAAATTAACACATTCCATTTTCACCGCTAAAATATGAGGAGAATTGGTTACTATCAGCACAGTACTATATAATAGCTTTAAGCTGAATAATAACAAAAGACCCCCTCGTGGTCTCCCCATAACAGAGGGCATAGCGTATTTAATGAAAGATTGGTACCCATCCAGGTAATAAGGATCTGTGGCCTCCCATGTTTCTTGTAAAGCGATTATATGATGAGTAGAGAGGAGAGCCCTCCAATTTTGATCACCTCGTTTAGAGCGAAGACCAGCAATGTTCCATGATAAAGCAGAAATTGAATCTATTGCTGGAAAGCCCGTTACACCCACTTGTTCTCCAACTAAACAATTGTCCAATTCAAGTGAAGGGGGTAATGGATCAACCTCTACTCCATAAGAAGGCAATTCAACACCCAAATTATCAGAATTAAAAGTAGGAGTTATTCCTCTCTTTACTACGGAGACTACCTCAGAACATCTCTGTGTGACACTAATGGCAGCCTCTGTCTGTAAAGATGAGTTGTTAACTGTCGGGGCGGTGAAATTAACGTTGTAATCCACAGCAGATGACCTAGCAGATAAAAGCCCAAAAGGGTTAGAGGGAACTGTGCTGAAAATCTCACTGTGTGTGTAGACTCCATTAACCCTAAGTCAATCATTTGTATCTAAGGTACTAAGGGCTTCAAATCTGTTTTTTAAAACCAGTGGGTTACTTACAGGGACTTGCTGAAAGGGGCGCTCTCTCTGTCTAACCGGACCTAAAAAGGGTGGAGGGTAAAAAAAGCCCAATGGAAGAACGTTAATGTGGTCCTGTTGAATTCTCAAAGACCCTGCTTGTCTTAAAATGTGATCAACTATGTCGGGAGAACTAAAATTCACAACAACGCAATCACCCCTCAGAGTCTTGTTGGTTTTCCCCACCCACGGAACCCTTCTCACCATTTTAAAACAATCAAAGAGATGACTCCCCAAAACTGTCTTCCCAGCCAAAAAGTGAAGGGTTTTGTTTTTCAAGGAAGACCAGTGCTCTTCCTTGCCGTCACAAGTCTTCGGGACATTAGCCAAGATGACCGTGTATGGGCATGCCTCTGGTGGCAAGTTTAATGGACGTTCCTTATATGTCAACTGTCCCTGTACTAGTCGACTATCAGTAGTGTCCCTCCGCCCTGGGCTAACACCGCTAATGCTCCGAGCAGATGGTAAGGGGATTGTAGAGCCTACCACAGAACTTGCCATAGAATTAACCATATCCGACACTCTAGAGGTGACTTCACCTAAGGGAAGTAAATCAGAAGGAGTGGGCCTTAACACCGGAGCACATTGACCAGCGATGTGGCGTTCGATAAGAATGAGTCTTTTGTCAATCTCACTAAGTCTATCCAAGACTGGCAAAATAAACTTACTCAAACTCTCGTCCAATCGTTTAATCAAGTCAGCTGACATGTCTTTCATAGTGACAGTGCTCCCTTGAGCAATAGACTCAATAAACCCATTTCCTAAATGAGTGGTAGCCTCAACCGTTAAACTACCTACCGGAAGAACCAACCCCTCACCAGGATCTTTATTTCTGGATTGCTTAGCGTTTTGGCAGTTTCCAGTAGGGGCATGAGTGGCTTTTCTCTTGCCCTTGGGTACTTTAACAGGGACAACAGAGGGGGTCTTTAATTGCCTAGAGCGTAAGGCTGGGGGGGACAATGAAGGACTAGATACATTCAACAAAAGTTGATTGCTAGAATGACCAAACTCTAAAGCAGTCCCAGAAGAAATAGAATGAGGTGCCTGCGTGGGCGCAGATGTCAGGAGCTGGGTAAGGGGCTCTAAAGACAACCTTTTCTCAACAATCTCAATTTCTTTAGAGACAGCATGTTCAGCTTTTTTTAGAAAGGCGTCTAAAGTCCCTGAACCCGCCACTGTTGAGCCCTTACTGTAGTTTTTTGCCATAGCTTGCACTAAATCAAATCTCTTGGGGCAGTTATGACCACAACTAGCACAACATATCAGACATTTGCAAACCAAACCTTGCAACAAGCTTTATATAGCGACAGCTAGACCCCGAAGGCAGTTGGAGCTGGTAAAGGGGGTGGCCCAGCCCAGCCCTGTCCGCCCCCGGACGGCCACAGACGGCCCGCCCTTTGCCCGGGCTTAGCCCGGCGCCGCCCGCGCGCGTCCCGCGACGCGAAGGAAGTGCCAGGTCTTTAAGCGCCTCCTGGCGCGGGAAACGCTGTCGGCGGGTCTCTCCCCCTCTCGGGCTGCTGGGAGTTGTAGTTGTATCGTCCCCACTCAGCGGCCGCTGTTGTTGTAGGCGGCGGCGGAGGACGGAGAGGTCAGCAGGGCGAGGCGCACAGGGCACAGGGCGCACCAGGTGAGGCCAGCAACAGGAGTAACAGCGCACCGTAGGTCAACACAAGAGCAACCCAATCTTAAAACCCTGTATGTTACTCCACTACTCAATATCACACCTGTAAACACAACGCATCAACAAAAACGCCAGTATCATAAAAGGTAGTCACACACTCGAAGCACTTCAGTGAAAAGATAAGACATATGATAAAAGCACAGATTACCGTGCTTTCCGGCTACGAAAAAAAAATTGCCACTGAACAACGTTAATTTGAACGTGAAGTTTGTTTCCATGTTAACTTTCAGAGGGTTTTCCACTTCAGACAGATCAGCCAAATGGAGCCTTAACAATGTGTGAGCTTGTACACATTTTCAGACTAGTCGCAAATGAGTAACTGTTGCCCCGACAGATAACCATGAATGAGTGTGCCCAGACTTGCTCAGCTATTCCTAATCTCCAGGGCTCGAAGTCTGCTGTATCGTCACAGTGACGTACCAGCCCCCTGGACTGATCATCTGAATTCATTGGGTAGCTCCGCCACGTACGCGCCGGCAGTGGGCGTCCCTGCATGACCTGCGGAGAATTAGCTCCAAATCCGTCAATCTAATCGGCCTCGAATACGTCCCAGCCTCCCAGGATGATAATAGACGAATCATTGGACCGATGTACATATCACACCTATTATTAAGGCGCTAGTAACTGGCCTATGGCCAAGTAAACATTGCAGCGACGTCCTTATGGTTGTACACGATTATTGCCACAGAACAGGTACTGTCTTTAACCTACTTGCAGCCTCCCAGAATTTAGGGTTGTCCCGAGTCTCCTCTAAATTAATAATACGCCATAAATCCATAAAAAGACAGAACATAATTTCCAACATCCCTGGAACAGATCCACGCATTTACCTGGAAAAGACATGAATGCTGGGTATAACGAACGCATTATGGGATGAGTGCAAGATGTCAAGATGCTATAGCCTGCCTGGAATATGCACTCCAAAAGGGCAACCTGTAACTTCAAATGGTGGCCGAGCGGCCAAACCAAACTCCGAAGACACTGGAGTGCGGACATCTTTCCAATAGATCACAGCCATTTTCACACCCTGCTCCTAGCGCCTAGTTTCTGGAGTTAAGTTCATCAACACAGGACTGCAATCGGGCGTGGTTGTATATAGGAAATGTTCCTTTGTTAGCTAAGACAGGGTTTGGGAGGGTTGTAGTGCTATTTTTCTACCAGATCATTTATAATATTTAACAGTTTAAGGAACTCTCAGTTACGTGTAGAACTGGTTTCTCTAAAACGGACAGAGAGAGTTCAGGACAACCGGAAAGACCCGTATAGATCAAAGACTTAGTAGGAATGGTGTGCATATATTAAAGCCACATATTTCAACCCAGACTCAGCCTTTCCTTGCTCCAACGTCAACAAAACGTGTATCATCGAGTTGGGCTGAGGAAACGACAATGCATTATGTAGAATGTATTTTATATCCAGCAAATAGTCAATGGATTAACAACTGCACACGAACCACAGGTCATTCAAAATCTCTCACATATTTTCACCAAACCGCAAAAGACTCAGCGGGTGGCGCTCCCTGCCTCTCAAGCCTGTCCATCTGGCACTGGCCTGCCCCATTGTCGCTCGTGCTGTCACGCAGCCCCTGACATCACGCCATGTGCTCACTCCCAGTGTGTGCTGGGGCCAGCTTGCGTAGGACTCCTGGGTTTATTGAGTTGGAAAATATCCTCAACTGCCCCCTGACCTCTCCCCTCAAAGGTCAGCCCAAACATCTCTCCTATTGGCTGACTGGCGTCAGTAGCACAAGCCGTGGGGAGAAGAAGCGGATACTGCGCACAACAGTTTCACATTAAGGGGCTAATCCGCGCAGGTGTGACGGTCGGTCCTGACGGACACATGTGCTTGGCAGATATTTACATTCATTCGAGGAGCTCGACTTTCACATTTCACATTTCCCCTAGTGTTATGAGCCTCAGAAGGGGTAAGTGAAGCACTATATAAATGTAAATTCAAGGAATGCTGCATTACTCATTAATTCGGGCATTCGATGCACATAGCGAGTTTGCCGCTGGTCTCAGGGAGTCCTCACCCGCGGACTGGTCTGCGAAGCACCCCTGAGAGGCGCCATGAACTGCGCACAAACAAGGTGGGGGTCGTTTCTGCCCCCCCCTCCACCAGCCCCGCCCTGGGTGATACCACGTCCTCTCCCGCCAGGACATCAGGTTTGCTACCCAACGCACTGTGTTTAAACTTAGAGCCATTTCCATATTGGCTTTTGGAGACATCGCTGTCACTCTTCCGCTAAAGCAGACAAACCTTTCAGAGCCCGCCGCGCCGGACTGTGTCAACACGTCTTTAACCTTAACTTTTTCCCCGCCCGTCGTGCTATTTAGGAAAGAAGGACCTAGGATTTCCCGAGCATTTTCCACAAAGCAAGCTAATCCACCAGTAGTACCCAGGGCGCTGAAGGGGCCGTTGTGTGGAAAGAAATATCAGGTTACGTGTCTTCTGCATAATCGGCACTTTGGGCAATGCTAAGAGTGAGAACTGAGAACAGCCCCCACCTCCAAAAGAAAAGAAACTAGCACAAGCGAGGCAGGCTGCCTGTAGCAAAGGGAGGAGCGCGAGCACCTCGCGCGGCAGCAAGGGGGGGGGGGGGGGGGGTTTGGGGGGTGCTGCTCGTTTCCCTTGCGAGAGCGATAATTGCTACCCTATGGCGGCACTCACTCCTGCAAGGGAATCACCACACGTGCACGCGTTGCCATTGAAGGCAATGGCACGCGTGCACGTTTTAGCCTGAAAAAGGCACTCGATGGCTACAGGTCTCTTTCCTATGCAGCGCATGCGCGCTGCGTAGGAGAGACCTAAATACCATAGAAATAAGTACAAAAAAAAAAATCATCTCGTTTTGTAGCATATCCACCTCTTTTTGTAAAATAGACCAAATAAAATGAACAGCTGTGAGAAAGTGGCTCTGTATATACTGTTCCTTAATAGGTACAGGGTGTACAGAGTCCACAGTCCCCAAGGGTTTGACAGAGGCTAAAGTTAGATATAACCTTACTCTCTGAAGTGGTAGCTTGGTCGAGCAGTAAGGCAGTATCAGAGGACAGTGTGAAGCATTTGCTGTACACACTCAGTCAGCAAATGGTCTCACACACTCAATAACTGAACTCTAGGCCAATGGTTTATATATAAAAAAATATATGCTTGTTTTATTTTAGAACCAAAAATTGGAATTAAAATATACTTTCTCAGAATGAGATGCTTTATATAAATACTTTTGCAATATGCAATTGACTTTTGTAAACAGTTACAAGTGGTTGCAATAGGCAACACTATTTTAAACACAATAATGCATTGAGTTCAATGGACGGTTCATGTTATTTGCCACAGATTACTTTTAGGATTACTTTTGGAATTCCAGGACTGGATCCTAGATTCAGTCCTGGGTCAGTACTTAGAATCAAGTGATGAAAATCGACTTAATTACTGTGATGATTTTTAAACAATATTTAGCTATTTTAAAAGTTGACACTAAAAAAATATTTCATAGAAAACAGTCAATGATTCCCTATGGCAGAAAATGCAAGTTACAGAGATAGTATGTTCTCGTTACTTTTGTAATCCAGTACTGGGTACCTAGACTCAGTACTTTGACCTTTATCCAAAACAGGTAAGTAATTTCGTTTTCAGATATTATACGATTTTTAAAGAATATTTAAAGATTGCAGAAATTGACACTTAAAAGAAATTTCACAGAAAAGCAGTCAATGATTTCCTATGGGAGAAAATTGGGTTACTGGTAAGTACAGTTGTGAGTATTTTTCAGAGTTAGTGCTGGGCACCAAGATCCAGCACTGGGAACTCACCTAAGAGCAGGTGAGTAATTTCGTTTTTTCGTTACTTGGCTGATTTTTGGCGAATATTTTAAGATTTGAAAAGTCCTCACTTAGAAGAAATTTCAGGAAAAAGCCAGTCAATGTTACCCTATGAAGAAAATAGAGTTATCGGTTTAAAGGTAAGTACTCGACTGGCAGAGTTGAGGTTCTGGGCATAGACTCAGGGGTCCCCCAGGGTCAGGTAGGTACAGTTGGTTCACCCTCAGCGACTCTAGGGCGGCCGGGTGCAGAGTAAGTTAGGCCCAATGTTATCCTATGGGGGATAGGGGGGCCTTGGTTGGTGGCTGCTGACTGGCAAGCCACGTGGCTGTGGGAGCTGGGCTCCTGGTCACTTACTCAGGGCAAGTGGGGAAGTAGGTAGGTGTAGAGGTTTCACTGCCAGGGCCACTCGGGCGGCTGGGTGCAGGGGGCTTTTGAGCCTTCGGGCGCTCAATTGATTTCAATGGGAAATCTCCAGTTTGGAAAAAGACTGCAAGCTCGGGGACGAGGATTCTTCAGGTGCCACCACCACTTCGAGAGGTAAGTTGGAGGATAGGTAGGTCTCCCCGGGATTGGGCACAGGGGGCCGTGGGGCGCCGCGTGCAGGGGTTGTGAGAAGTTGGCCTGATGTATGATGTCACTAGTTCTAGTGTACACCTTATATCAGTCCAAACAACCCTTATGGTGATTGGTTGTAAAGTCAACCTTATAGACCAGCTATCCTAGTGGTAGCATGGACAAGAGCAGTCTTAGGCTAAACTCTGAATGGCATGTGAAGCCAGCTGTGATACCATATATAATCCCTTGAATACCAAATGAAAGGACACCACAACAGATATATATATATATATATATAAAATAAAGTGTATTTATTCTAGTCAAACCCTCAGCACTCTTTATGAGATTAGAGGTAAGTACAACACAGTCTTATTTAAGCATACATTAAGTCACACAGGTAAGTAATACAGTTAGGCCCTAGGGGCCACGCAAACCATATACTAAAGAAGTGGTATAAGGACCACTGTCACGGAAATAGGATAGGCCTAGGCCTAGGGAATCGCTGGGGCTACACTACACTAGCAACAATTATGAAGTGGGAGGTCCACGGGATTCAGGTGCAGAGTGGAAACACTCACGCGTAATGAGTAAAAGTCGATAGAATTACTAGCAGTTAGAAATTAACAGTTTAAGGACACTTCTGAAGCAGCTAGAGAGTCGACACTCGGAAACTAGACCCTAGGATAGTCACTACCCTTGTGAGCACCGAAGTACCCAAGGTACCTAGCCCACGGGCTGCGGGTGCATAGGTGTGAACTTGCGTTGGGTTTCGTCGTGGACTTCTATGGATGCCTGAAGGAAAGTTGCTGACAGGCAGTCAGTGAAGAGTGTCCGGTGGATCCCAAGGCTGGGATCAAGAAGAGAGGATACCTGCAAGCAGAAGGGACAGAGTCAAGGTCACTAGCCAGTGACCACGTGGAACCAGGAAGGAACCAGGCGATGTAGGGAAGATTGCAGGTGAAGGTGAAGCTTGTCGCTGCAGCCACGGGGACCAGGAAACGTCAAGGACCACCAGGACCAGGAGGCGAGCTGTCCCACAAAGGCTCTTGCTGTCGGCGGCGTCGAAGTTGAACTAGGACTCACCAAGCCTTGGCAAGCGGAACCCACGAAGAACGGAGGACTTGCTTCTGGTGCAGACCAGGAAGGTCTGGGGTGCTTCTCTTTTGCAAGGAAGCGGGAGCCAGTCTGGAGGAGCCAAACCAGCAGTGAAGATTTCTGGATGCGTCGTCACAGAGGCCACTAGCCAACGGGCAAGCAACCGGACAGACGCAGCAAGCAGGAAAATGCAGAAGGGCCCCACGCAGGACTCGTGGAGTGTGGGGGTCTGATCTTCGGTGCACATGGTGCTTGGGGTTGGGGCTTCTCAATCCCCGGTGCACAACTTCGAGGGTGCCTCAGAAGCTGCGCTGGAAGATACTAGCCACTTTTCCCAGGTAGCCGGTCCCACGTCTATCGTCGCCTCCACGGATTTCAGCTCGGCTGTGGATGTGGATCAGGGTCGGAGAAGTCTGGAAGTCAAGGCTCAGGTCGGGCTCTGCAGTCGGTCCCTCGTAGAACTACAGCAAAGCAAAGGGTAGTCTCTTGATGGTGCCTGTTTGCACAGGGTAGCCACTCCTTGGCCACAAGGGAGATTCTTCAGTCTTCTTCTTTCGTCGAATGTCGAAGGTCCAGAGTTTCTGTTCAAGTTGCAGGTTCAGGATAATCTAATCTCCTGGGGCCCAGCTACCACTCTTATCCAAATCTGGGGGGCTGGGTTACCTGCTAGGTCACGCCTTATGGGTGGGACCTGGGAGGGGGGTGGTTACACCCCCTTCCCTTTGTCCAGTTTCGCGCCAGGACTGGGGCTGGAGTGCTCCAGCACCGGTTTGAACTGGACTATGCACGGGACACCTTGTGTGCCCCAGGCATGTCTCATTCTTTTCATCCCTCCCTGCCCCAATACACTAAGGCCTGTCTGGGGTGGTGCTCGCACCTCCCAAGGCAGGAAACCTATTGTCCAAGCCTCCCTTGCCGGGATCACTCCCAGCAGCAGGAGGTCAGACTCGTGTCTGTGGCAGCAGCATCCATTTTGTGATGCTGGGGCTCTGGTTAACTTTAGCCGGGTAAGTAGGTTACAACATGTCTTCTCCCTCTAGAAGGGAGGGATAATATCCTCATCCCCAGAAATGGGATGGGGGTATTATTCCAAAGTGTTAGACACCTTACACGACATGTTTTGATAAAGCCAAACCATAGTTACCATAACCGTTTAAGATTATAAGGCACTTTAAGAGTATATGGTAGGCTATATCATAGAACAGCTATAAGGACATGGTTCCGAAAGCTGCAGACAGGCTCAGCTCATGCTAGAGCACCATCTCACATGTTACCAAGCACTCTGCCTCCAGGATTGTTAAGGCCTGCCATAGGAGTGGCTGATAGGTACACATGTGTCTATATGTAAGTTAGGTATAGGAATACTACACCTAAGCAAGGGGTGATTACACGACCTTGCCCCAGCTGAGTGATCAGCCAGTTGTAGTCATAATGGAAGGCCAGGCCAGGGGTGGCATAATACATGCTGCCGCCCCTGGTAGGCCTAGGGTACACCTATGCCCTGGGTACCTAAGGTACATGTACAGGGGCCAATAAGGTGACCCTATCCAAATGGGTTATGCACCTAGAGTACATAGTATCAATTTAGAGAGAGAACAGCAGGGCTGTGGGTCTGATTAGCAGGCCCACAGCAACATCTAAGTCGAAAACTAGTAAAGCAAAAGCAAAAAGTGGGTTGAACATAGAAAGCAGACCCCACTCTCCTACAGGGGTGCCTTTTGGTGTCGGGAAATCTTACCCTCTGTTGATCGCGGTTGCGAGGGCACCTTGTTCTGAGGCTGCAGGCTCCTTCAGGAGTGTCGAGGGAGGTCTTTTGGTGCCAGACTCAGGGTTACAGTCGCCGTGGGGTCGTCCTCGTGGTCTTTGTCCACTCCGGCACTGGCCAGGCTTGGCTGGTGCAGAGTGTGCTGGGTTCGCAGTTCCAGGCTGCTGCCAGGGATTAGAGGTAGGTTTTGAGTAGAGCCTCTACTCATGGGAGTCCCAGGGGCTTAGAGCCAAAAGGTAGCCAGGTCCTCCGGGGTTTGTGAGGTTGCTGGCCACAAGAGATGCCGGGTTGGAGCAGGAGCAGGTTCGAGGGTCGACAGGCCGATAGGGCTGGGGTCAAAGCAGTTGGTGTCTTCCTCTTTTTAGCAGCTGCAGGGCAGGTCTTCTTTCTTCTTGCTCTTCTTTGTAGTTTTGAATCTGGAATCTCGGGAAGGAAGGTTCAGGGTGCCCCTAAATAATAGATTTAGGGGCGTTACAGGTAGGTGAAGGGCAGGGGCCAATGGGTCCCTGTCCTGGGGGGTACACCCCCTATCCTGCCTCTCTCCTGTGGGAGGGGGGCAGGAGCCTAGTCCTGATTGGGCAGGGCTTCCCATCTTCAAGATGGCGGAGCCCGAGATGTGCTTACCCTCGCCACCCTCACCTGAGGGGTGGGGTTGGCAGGCTAGCACATCCCTTGTCCTTATTTGGGGTTTCCGGCCAAGCTTCCCGCCAGAGTGGGGGGTTGCAGTGGCCTGGGGAAGCTCACAGAGGCGGCATGCCTTTGAAGCTTCCCCCTGCCCATCCTGGGGGAGGAGATTTAGCACCTCGCCCAGGATGTGCATTGTTGCAGACCCAGGAGAGCAGGGGCTCTCCTACCCAGGCGTCCAGCAACATGTCTGCTGTGTGGCAGCCTAGGCAGCCTCAGAACAGACGTGGATTGTAGGTTTAGGTTTCAGGGGGCCTCTCTAAGATGCCCTCTGTGGTGCTTGGTACATTAAATCACACACTGGCATCAGTGTGGATTTAATGTGCTGAGCAGTTTGATACCAAACTTCTCAGTCTTCAGTGCTGCCATTATGGTGCTGTGGAGTTCGTGTTTGACAAGCTCCCAGCACCATATACTCTTAGCTGCCAGCACTGCACTTACAGGACCCAGGAATGGACCTGGGTACTGTAGGGGCACAGGGCTCCTGCCTCTGTGCCCACACCACTGGCATAGGGCACCCAGCTAGAGGGGTGGCTGATGTATGCCAGGGCAGTGTAGGTCGTGGGCATGGGACACAGGGATGTGTGCCATGTCGACTCTCTGTTTTGTCTTGTATCCAGACACTCAGCCTGCAAGAGCAGTGTGTGTGTGTTAGGGTACAGGGCCTCTAAGGGTGGCACAATGAGTGCTGCAGCCCTTAGAGGCCTTCCCTGGTCACAAGGCCCTGGGTACCTAGGGTACCATTTACCAGGGGCTGACATGTGGCCAGGGTTTGCCAATTTGGGTTTTGGCTGTTAGGCAGTTTTTCGGGAAGGAACACAGGCCCTGGGCACCTGATTGGCAGGAGCCCAGGGCACAACAAGGAAAAGTGCATCAGCTATTAGGCAAAAAATGGGGGGGGATTACTGTAACAGAAACCCACTTTCTTACAACAGCCAATCAGAACAGTCTCACCCCATAGAACCTTCCTGAGAGAGCCTCAGAATTTTATAGCCGTTGTATAACAGAGGATGCTGAAGGATGAGCTTTCCCTGGGGAGGAGGGTCGGCGCATGGGAATCTATGAAAGTTACTAATACTGGAGAACCAAAGTTGCAGGTAAGTAACTTGTTTTCTTACTCCAGTATTGGAAATTTCATAGATTCCCATTGCTTGTATCAGAATAGCTAGCAGACAGAAACGCACAATTTGTGTAACAATACTATGTTATAAAACCTTGCAAGATGCATCACATTCAGTAGAGATACAAATTATCCATAGAGAATTGGTAATAGAACAGTAATTGAACATTCACCCTTACAAAATGTGCGAATAGCCAATAAAAAGGAAGGAGCGTTAGAAGGGAAAGCTCACCACTCATTGAAAGAGGTTCCTCAGGACTGCCTGTCCCACTGCAGCGTCACTACGCATGGAGGAGTCCAAGCAGTAATGCCTTGTGAAGGTATGGGCACTGCTCCATGTCGCTGCTCTGCAAATGTCCTTGATAGGCACTCTGGCGAAGAAGACATAGCTCTCAGAGTGCGCCCGTACCCGCCCCTCCAGGGGCTTGCCAGCTGCTTGGTGACAAAATTGGATCGCGCTGGCAATCCATCGAGCAATACCCTGCTTTGACAGAGGGAAACCTTTGCGAGGAGCACTGAAAGCCACAAAGAGCTGTGCTGATCTTCTGAAGTCTTGGGTACATTGAAGATAAAACTTCAGACATTTTTGAAGGGCCAGAGAGAGTAGAGCCCTCTCCGCTGGAGTAGTGGGTGGAGAAAAAAAGGATTTGAGAATAACTTGTTAATTCAAGTGAAAGTCTGAAGGCACCTTCGGGATAAATTTGGGATTCGTTCTCAGAATCAAAGTCTCTGTTTTAAATTGTAAGAACGGTTCTTGAATAGTGAGAGCGTGCAGTTCACCTACCCTTCTGGCAGATGTTAAGGCTAGAAGAAGGGCCATTTTCCAAGAGAGGAATTTAAGGTCCGCCCTATGAATCGGTTCAAAAGGCGGCCTCATAAGTTGAGTAAGAACTAAGTTAAGCTGCCACAGAGGCGGTGGAGGTCTAACTGGTGGGAAAACTCTAAAAAGTCCTTTAAGAAATTGCTTCACTATCCTTGCCGACCAGAGGGAAGGTCCAGTGGAAGTACGTTTGAATCTAGAGATGGCCGCAAGGCGCACTTTGATAGGAGTGAGACCTGATTTAGCCAATGTGAGAATGTACGGCAAAATCTGATGAGGAGCAGAAGAGTAAGGCCGGCACCAAATATATTGCTGGCACCAAAGGCAGAAACGCTTCCATTTTAAGCGATATGTTTTATTTGTACTCTGGGCTTGAGCTTGAGCAAGCACCTCTCTGCATTCTGAGGAGATATTCAGATCCTGAAAATCTCGGTGCTCAGGAGCCACGCTGATAACTGAAGAGACCTCGGATCCGGGTGTACCACCTGGGCCTGGGACATAGTCAGCAGGGAAAGAATTGGGCGCAGATGAACTGGACTGTCCAGGGAGAGTAGAAGAAGCTCCGTAAACCAAAACTGGCAGGGCCACCAGAATCATTCTGCAGGGTTCCGCCTGGAGCTTCAAGAGAAGTCTGGAAATTAGTGGTATCGGAGGAAAAGCGTAAAAGAAGGCGCCTGACCAGGCCATCGAAAGCGCATTCCCCAACAATCCCGGATGGTGATGCCTGCTTGCGTACAGTCTGCATTTTTTGTTCTCTGGAGTGGCAAAGAGAACTATGGGTGAAGTGCCCCAGAGACTGAAAATCTCTTCCAGAATGTCATGGTCTAATTCCCACTCGTGGCTCACTGATTTCAGGCGACTGAGCATGTCCGCTGTTTTGTTGAGGTCACCTGGAAGATGTTCCGCTGAGAGCTATATCTCCTGCTGTATTGCCCATTTCCAAATTTCCTGAGCCTCTTTGGATAGTTGACGAGACCTTGTACCTCCCTGCTTGTTCACGTAATGCATGGCCGTCGTGTTATCCGTACGGACCAGGACAGAGGATCGTTGAATCCACGGAAGGAAGGCCTGCAAGGCTAGATGAATCGCCCTGAGATCCAACAGATTGATGTGGAGTAGGCGATGCTGGGGCAGCCAGCGGCCGCTTACCTGAAGGTCTTGTACGACTGCTCCTCAGCCTTCTAGTGAGGTGTCTGTTATTAGAGAAGCCTTCAAGCTCCTGATCCACGCACACAAATCACTGCACAACACCGGACCCACCTACCTCAACAACCGACTCCGCTTCCACACCCCCACCCGAAGCCTCCGCTCAGCCAACCTCGCCCTCGCCACAGTCCCTCGCATCCGAAAAACCACCGCCGGCGGCAGATCCTTCTCCTACCTCGCCGCCAAGACCTGGAACACTCTCCCCACCATCCTACGACAGACCCAGGACCTGCTGGCCTTCAGAAGACTCCTCAAGACCTGGCTCTTCGACCAGTAGCACCCCCCCCTCCCCAGCGCCTTGAGACCCTCTCAGGTATGTAGCGCGCTTTACAAATTCAGTGATTGATTGATTGATTGATTGATTGAGCTCGGGTGACCCTGAAGGTAAGACCCTGAGAGATATTGTCCTTGATCATCCACCACATTGCAGCCTCTTTCATAGGCTGAGTGATTGTGATCTTGTCTTCGAAAGAGCCTTCTGCCTGGCCCCACTGCAAATCCAGTTGTTCTTGGAGGGGGCGCATTTGCAACCTGCAATGGGGAATTAAAGGAATGCAGGACAAGATTGACCCCAGAAGGGACTTGTAGAGGCGCACTTAAAGTGACCCTCTTCGTTGCAACCAACGAGCAGTGGTAATCAGCTTTGTTGGTCTTTCCTTTAACGGAAACGCTTTGCAACAAGATGTATCCAGAATGGCCCCCAAGAACCAGGACAACTTGGACGAGCTCAGGACTGACTTTTCTGTGTTGAGCTGGAGCTCCAGGTGACGGAATAGCTGTGTGCATGTCCTGACCGCTTCTTCCAAAGCGTGATGAGACGGGGCTTTCAGCAACCAGTCATCCAGGTAAGGAAAGACCTGGAACTTCTGTTTCCTGAGAAATGCTGCGACAGGGGCTAGGACCTTTGTGAAAATCTGCAGAGCGGATCTGAGTCAGAAAGGCAGGACCTTGAATTGAAAGTGGCTCTTGGCTACTGTAAAGCGTAAAAACTTCCTGTGGGCAGGGTGGATGGGGACATGAAAGTAGGTGTCCTCGAGGTCCAGAGTGGCCATGTAATCTCCCTGATTGAGGAGTCGCAAAATGTCCTGTAAGGAGACCATCCGAAACAAGAGCTTGATGAGATAGGTGCTTAGCTCCCTCAGGTCTGAAATAGGGCGCAATTTTTCTACGGTCTTTTGAACAAGAAAGAACCGGGAATAGAATCCTTCTCCCCGTTGGGATCGAGGGACCGGTTCTATCACTCCTTTGAGGAGTAGTTGGTTTTCCTCCAAACGTTGTAGATGTTTGAATTTGGTGGCACGAGGGGCATTGGATGGTGGTTGATGTTGAAACTCCAGAGTATGGACTGACAAACCTATATTTAGAACCCATTGATCTGATGTTATTAGTTGCCAGTTGTGGAAGTATTGAGATATCCTGCCCCCCCCACTGGCGTTACAGGGGACAAAGGAACAGTAGGAAGAGCCAAGAAGCTGCTACTGGCGTTTAGAGGAATCCCTCCCCTGGCGCCCTTGTCGTCCTCTAGACAATGAATTTGAGAAATTAGACGCTGAGAATATTGCGGCCGGTATGATTGTGAAGGCTGCGAGTAAGAGGAATAGTGCTGCTGCTATCCGCCTCTGTAGGAGGTAAAGCCTCTACCCCTAGCTCCACGGAAGGGGACCGTGCGGTATTGAAGAGTCAAGGGATTTTGCAGTTTCCGTGTCCTTTTTTATATCCTGCAGCGCATCATCAATGTGCTTCCCCAAAGAGTGCCTCACCGTTAAAGGGAAGGTCTAAGATCTTATTTTGGACTTCAGGCCGGAACCAAGTGGCAGTAAGCCAGCCTTGGCGCCGAAGGACTACTGCCCCCGCTAGGGAACAGAAAGCTGTAGTGGCAATATCCATTGCGCAGTCAATTCTCTCTGAAGATGTTCTCTCCCCCTCCTGGAGGATCTTCTTAGCTTCCACTTTAGATTCTTCCGGCAGCTGGTCCAGATTAAGCGACAGATCACACCACATCTGGCGATCATACCTTCCGAGAATTGCCAAGGCGTTGGCTGCTCTGACAAGGAAGCTAGACATAGAAGAGAACCTCTTCCCAGCATTATCCAACCACCTGCTATCTATCTGGTGGTGTAGTGAGAGGGGCCGCCGGATTTTTAAACTTTCTCTGGGCCGCTTGAGAAATTACGGAATCTGTTTTAGGCTGGCTGACAAGACAAGCAGGGCTATCCTCTGGGGCTTTGTACTTCTTTTCCAGACGAGGAAGCACAGGTATGACTGTGGCAGGCGACTTCTTAACCTTTAGCCCTTCATCCCAGACGTGACCCACGATAGGGATAGAGTGGACTGACTTTCTGTATGGTTCTTTCATTTAAGAAACATTCCGACTGCACAGATTGAATGGGTAGATCGGAACGCTTAGAAGCTCTCTCCATTAGATCATGAAAGCCCCCAATATCTGCAGGAAGGGAATCCGTTGGTTCCGGAACGGGAGAGGCAGGGTCCGGAATGATGTACTCACCCCATTCCCCCTCAGGATCCGGAATAGTTGTTGTCCCCTGATCAACGGATGGATCATCCTGGACAGTAACCACCGTTTGTTGCGGTTCAGGTAACTCCGGCAACGAAGTCTGAGGAGGAAGCTGAGGTGAAACCGGATGAGCAAGTGGAGTAGGAGGCACTTGCACTGTTTCCAGGGCAGGAGAGTGTGTAGGAAATCTCCTTCTGTAATCAGAAAGCATGAACTGCAAGTACGTAATGAGGGAAGATGGCATACAGACCATCTCCTGTTGATATTGCTCCAGAGACCTTAATTGTGGCTCATATTGTTGCTGCTCCATGTAGTACTCATCTGAGTCAGAGTCTTGATATTTGACATGCAGCTGTGATGGGCTAAGGGCAGCACTGTAAGGACAGTCATTGTCCTCAGAAAACTTCTCTTCTAAAAGGAGAGCTGGAGGCAGAGGTGTCACTTTTCGAGGAGAAGTCATCTCTGGTGTAATGCGACGTCTCCGTACCGAAATTGCAACATTTTGAATCGTCGACGGAGCCGCCGCCGCCGATGTTTGAGTCGTCGACGAGGAGAGGGCCACCGTAGACGGGACCTTCGTGGAGACAGTCGTCATAAGCTGGAAGCTGTCGTCGTCGACGTGGTTGCCGTCAACACTATCACCGTCGTCCTCCTTGCGGACGTCGTCAGCGTAGACGTCGATGACCGGGTGAATTGGACATCTGCGCGTGGCGTCGAAGCCGTCGACGCCAATCCCTTCAAAGCTGGTGGAGACGAGGAAAATTTCGTCGATGAGCCCGTTGACAGAGCCAAAGTAGACGCCGGTAAAGCTTTTGAAGTAGTCGACGTAATCTATGTTGCCGATGAGCGAACTTTTAAAGGTTGTAGACTTCTCAGAAGGAGGGACTACACCGGTCAGACCTATGAGAGGTCTTTTGTAAGGCTTTTGAAGTGGCGTCTGAAGAAGTAGAAGGTGAAGACGTAGCACTTTTTTGAGACCTCCTCGATGAAGTAGCCGATGAAGCATCATCACTGTCACTGGAGGCAGGATCTTTCCGTAACTTTAGTTTCTGAAGCCAAGTGAGCAGACGTCCCTCATGGTCCCGCAAGGTCTTGGTGGAGAAGGTCAGGCAGATTTTGCGGTCAGTAGCTTTGTGGTCAGGATACAAACAATAAATACAGTCTTTATGTTTGTCCTCCACATAAATATCTCTTCTTGGAGCAGGTGGCACAAGCTTTGAAAAAAGCCTTCTTCTCCTTATCTGACATGTTCTTGAAGTGAAGAGTTGAAGTGAAAAATCAGGTTAAAATTTAAGGAATAAATTGAAAAAAACTGAGCAGAGCTCGGTGGAGACTCACTTGCACAACGTGCGGTAAAGAAATCTGAGGCTATCAGGAACGTTTTATGGGGTGAGGCTGTTCTGATTGGCTGTTAATTTTATTTGGTCTCTTTAGAAAAAGAGGTGGATATGCTACAAAACGAGATTCTTTTTTTTTACTCATTTCTATGGTATTTTTTATTTACCGGGACACTCATCTTGACGACGGGGAATGATACAAGCGATGGGAATCTATGAAAGTTCCAATACTGGAGTAAGTATATTAGACAGTGGAATTCTCGATACATAATACTTTATTATAAATCCAATCAAACAAATCACAAATTAACTTGAAAACTGATACACCATACACAAATATTGAGAACCTAACCAAGCCGACCCAACATCCATCCGTAATTGTTAAACAAATATAAATTCTTTGCACTTTAAAAAGAGGACAGTGCAATTTCTGAGTTCTGCAATGTTATTCAAAGGCAGGAAGAACAAGTTCTGCAAACAGGTAAAGTACAGCGATTTACAAGACCAATCTCCAGAAGTTAAGGTGAGTGGTGGGCAAGGTCCAAGGCAAAACCAGCATTACACCACCAGTGGCATGGGGGCAGCCTAGTGCAGGGTGCAAAACAGTGTCGGGAGCCCAATGTATTTCAATAGAGATCGGTCACTGCAGAAAGAGTCTGCAGGCTCTGTCTGGAAGCCAGTTGGGTGTGAACCAAAAGGGAGGAGTCAAAGCTTGCAATGCTTTGAAAAGTAGGGACACATGGGTTCCTCTTTTCCACAGCCCGGGGGCAATGGATGCAAAGGTGTCTTCGGATGTTTGATTTTTACCAAGAGCAGTAGAGGGTGCAGCGTGCAGAGCCTGCAGGAGACGTCTGGGAGTACATGAGTGGTGAAGCCAAGATGGACTCGATCTCTGGAGGGCTGGTTTACCTTGTTGACACCAGTGGCCTGCTTCAACTTAGGCCGGAGGAGACTGGTGCAGTGGTGGCTTCAGGTATTGGGTTGTGGCAGTTCCGGAGGCCTCAGAGTCTTTTCTTTTAGAGTTTCTGTAGGATGCAGGGAACAGTTCCCCTGTCCTCTGGAAGTCTTGGTCTGTATTAAAGGCAGGCAGTCCTCCCAGTTTTTGGAGGCACACAGCTGCAGGATGAGTCTTCTTTGGTGCAGGTTCGACAAAGAACGGCAGACAGAACAGCAAGTCCGGAAATCTCTTCAGTCTTCTGCAGCTCTTCATGTCCTCCTTCGCATGTAGTCAAGTTCTGCTTCTCTGGTGTCAGGGACGCCCCTAAATATTGTATTTAGGGGTATTAGGGGAGTGTTGGGTAGTAGCCAATCGGCTACTGAACTTTCGGGTCACTATGCTCCATATATGACCACTTCCTGTGGGAAATGGGCATAATCCTGTCCCAGAATTCCTAAATAATCCATCACAAAGATGGCTACTTCTGAAAAATCGAGTTCACCTCACAGTAGTTCACCTTCGGGGTGTTACATAGCCTGGAGGGGGCACGCCTACCAGTCTACCTAATTTTCCCACCTGTCCAGGTGCCTAGGGGGCCTAGAAAGAGGGATTGGCTTCCTCTACTGTGAGGGGGAGCCAGATTTGAATTTCAAAGGCGTCAGCCCTTTAAGGCTTGCTGCCCAAGGAAGGCTAATCAGCAGGCCATCCTCATGGAGGGGGTGTTACACTCTCTTCACGGACAGTCTTTTGTTCTGGGACTCCTGAGAGCAAGGGCTCTCACCCTAGGAGGTCCGAACAGCGTCTCAGATGGCAGGCTGGCAGAAACCAGTCAGCAAGCATACCATTGGCAGGTAGGTTTTCAGGGGGCACCTCTAAGTTGCCCTCTGGGTGCATGTATTAGTAAATCCAACACTGGCATCAGTGTGGGTTTACCAATATGCGATGTTTGATACCAAACATCCATATATTTAGTGAAGCCATCATGTAGATGGGGAACTTGTTTTCACCAGTGTCCAGCGCACGTTTTAAAATGGCTTCCCTGTCCACTTGCACTGGCAGTAATAGGACTGACCAGCACAGAAGCATATCTGCTCATGCAGGTGTGCCCTCCCATGCAATATTCAGCGCGCTGCCTTAGGGCTGTTAGGCCTGCTGTAGGGGTGACAAGTATGACATGCAGTGGTAGGGGACATGGCACACAGGGATGTAGGACATGTGTTTTCACTTTCGTCTGCACCAAGACAAGCAGCCTGCAATGGCAGTCTTGCAAGTCCTTGGGTGAGGGGTCACTCAGGGTGGCACAATTCACACTGCAGCCCTTAGGGACCCTCTTAAGTACCTCAGGCCCTAGGTACCAGGGTACCATTTACTAGGGACTTCCAGAGGGGACTTAAGGTTTTGCCAGTTTTGGGAACAACTGTACAGCTTTAGGGAAAGAACACTGGTACTGGGAACCTGATTAGCCAAGACTCAGTACACTTCAGTCAAATTAGCATAAAAAAAAACAGGCAAAAAAAAGGCGAGAGGGAGTAACAAAACCCAGTTTCCTACAGTTGGGGTATCCATGGTAGCGGGAGCCTTAATTAATTGGTGTGCAGTAGTGGCAATGATTAAATGCTGCCGCCACACTGCCTCTTAAGTCCGTATGGTCTTTGAAGTAGTATTTGCATTTTTGTTCTGCCCAGGGTGTTACATGTTTAGCTGCAGCTTGTGCCTTAAAAGCCTCTCGTCCTTGATCCAGGTCTCTGGGAAGCACTGGGAGGAAAAAGTATCTGAAAATGCCAACCACACAACAGTGCTTCGGGGGCAGGCGTATTTTCTCAAAGAGGGCCAGACAGGACATTAAATGGTTGTTGCTGCCCAGGTAAATATAGGAAAGTACTAAAAAGTCAATTTTTTTATTTTACCAATGTGAGAAGTTGGCCTGATGTATGATGTCACTAGTTCTAGTGTACACCTTATATCAGTCCAAATACCCTTATGGTGATTGGTTGTAAAGTCAACCTTATAGACCAGCTATCCTAGTGGTAGCATGGACAAGAGCAGTCTTAGGCTAAACTCTGAATGGCATGTGAAGCCAGCTGTGATACCATATATAATCCCTTGAATACCAAATGAAAGGACACCACAACAGATATATATATAAAATAAAGTGTATTTATCCTAGTCAAACCCTCAGCACTCTTTATGAGATTAGAGGTAAGTACAACACAGTCTTATTTAAGCATACATTAAGTCACACAGGTAAGTAATACAGTTAGGCCCTAGGGGCCACGCAAACCATATACTAAGTAAGTGGTATAAGGACCACTGTCACGGAAATAGAATAGGCCTAGGCCTAGGGAATCGCTGGGGCTACACTACACTAGCGTTAGTTAGGAAGTGGGAGGCCCACGGGATTCGTGTGCAGAGTGGAAACACTCACGCGTAATGCGTAAAAGTCAATAGCAATAGTACAGTTTAGAAAACGGTAGATTTGGGACACTTCCGGAGTAGCTAGGAAGTTGAGACTTGAAAACTAGACACTAGGATAGTCACTATCCTGATGAGCACCGGAGTACCCAAGTTACCTAGCCCACAGGCTGCGGGTGCATAGGGGTGAAGATGCGTCGGTTTTCGTCGTCGACTCCTATGGATGCCTGAAGAAAGATGCTGACAGGCAGTCAGTGAAGAGTGTCCGGTGGATCCCAAGGCTGGGATCAAGAAGAGAGGAAGCCTGCAAGCAGAAGGGACAGAGTCAAGGTCACTAGCCAGTGACCACGTGGAACCAGGAAGGAACCAGGCGATGTCGTGAAGATTGCAGGTGAAGGTGAAGCTTGTCGCTGCAGCCAGGAGGACCAGGAAGCATCAAGGACGACCAGGACCAGGAGGCGAGCTGTCCCATGAAGGCTCTTACTGTCGGCGGCGTCGAAGTTGGACTAGGACTCACCAAGCCTTGGCAAGCGGAACCCACGAAGAACGGAGGACTTGCTTCTGGTGCAGACCAGGAAGGTCTGGGGTGCTTCTTCTTTGCAGAGAAGCGGGAGCCAGTCTGGAGGAGCCAAACCAGTGCAGAAGATTTCAGGGTGCGTCGTCACAAAGGCCACTAGCCAGCGGGCAAGCAACCGGACAGACGCGGCAAGCAGGAAAATGCAGAAGGGCCCCACGCAGGACTCGTGGAGTGTGGGGGGCTGATCTTCGGTGCAGATGGTGCTTGGGGTTGGGGCTTCTCAATCCCCGGTGCACAACTTCGAGGGTGCCTCAGAAGCTGCGCTTTAAGTTACTAGCCACTTTTCCCAGGTAGCCGGTCCCACGTCGCTCGTCACCTCCACGGATCTCAGCTTTGCTGTGGATGTGGATCAGGGTCGGAGAAGTCTGGAAGTCAAGGCTCTGGTCGGGCTCTGCAGTCGGTTCCTCGTAGAACGTGGGCAAAGCAAAGGGTAGTCTCTTGATGGTGCCTGTTTGCACAGGGTAGCCACTCCTTGGCTACAAGGGAGATTCTTCAGTCTTCTTCTTTCGTCGAATGTCGAAGGTCCAGAGTTTCTGTTCAAGTTGCAGGTTCAGGATAATCTAAAGTCTTGAGGCCCAACTCCCACTCTTATACTAATCTGGGGGGCTGGGATACCTGCTAGGTCACGCCTTATGGGTGGGACCTGGGAGGGGGTGGTTACACCCACTTCCCTTTGTCCAGTTTCGCGCCAGAGCTGGGGCTGGAGTGCCCCAGCGCCGGTTTGAACTGGACTATGCAAGGAACACCTTGTGTGCCCCAGGCATGTCTCATTCCTTTCAGCCCACCCTGCCCCAATACACTAAAGGCTGTCTGGGGAGGTGCTAGCACCTCCCCAAGCAGGAAACCTATTGTCCAGGCCTCCCTGGCTGGGATCACTCCCAGCAGCAGGAGGTCAGACTTGTGTCTGTGGCAGCAGCATCCATTTTGTGATGCTGAGGCTTTGGTTAGAGTTAAACAGCAAAGTAGGATTTTAACATGTCTCTCCCTCTAGAAGGGGGGAATAATATCCTCATCACCAGAAATGGTATGGGGATATTATTCCAAAGTGTTAGACACCTTACACGACATGTTTTGATAAAGCCAAACCATAGTTACCATAACCATTCAAGATTATAAGGCACTTTAAGAGTATATGGTAGGCTATATCATAGAACAGCTATAAGGACATGGTTCCGAAAGCTGCAGACAGGCTCAGCTCATGCTAGAGCACCATCTCACATGTTACCAAGCACTCTGCCTCCAGGATTGTTAAGGCCTGCCATAGGAGTGACTGAAAGGTACACATGTGTCTATATATAAGGGTAGATATAGGCATACTATATCTAAGCAAGGGGTGATTACACGACCTTGCCCCAGCTGAGTGATCAGCCAGTTGTGTCTGATTGGAAGGCCAGACCAGGGGTGGCATAATACATGCTGCAGCCCCTGGGAGGCCTAGGGTACACCTATGCCCTGGGTACCTAGGGTACACTGTACAGGGTCCAATAAGGTGATCCTTACCAATTGGTTATGTACCTAGGGTACATGGAGTCCATTTTAAAGAGAGAGCAGACAGCCTGAGACCCTGAATGGCAGGATCTCAGGCCAACTAAGTCGAAAAACTGGCTAGACACTAGGCAAAAAGTTGGAGGTAACCATAGTCAGATATCCACCTTCCTACACAACCCCCCCCCCAAACGAAAGGAGATAAGGCTGGCCTTGACAAGGTAAGCCTCTATTGCCTAAGTGGCCATATAAGGAAGAACCAGCACTGGCATGGTTACCCCCTGTCTCATGGTCCACTAAGCAATCCCTCATCCTAAAGGTATCATAGGGTCTCCACCATAGGGAATCTCTACCTTGGGTGCGTCTTTGCAAAGTAAAAGGCTGGTGTTGAGATGGAGTACTGAAGTGAGTGTCCTCAAAGTGAGGCCTCAGCTTCCTCCAATCATCCTCCACCATGGATGCCTTTCTTTCTTCCACTGAGTTGCACTGTGCTCTCAGGGTCAGCCTCTGGCTACCTAAAGCTGGAGGCTGGGTCCCTTTTGTGGGCTTACTGGAGGGACAGGTCAGGTTTGGGGCCCTAAGGTCCCAGGTTTGCCTGTGCCCAACAGAATCCCTCTGGGGGAGGTCCCTAACTACCTGTAAAGGGGATCCCTCAGGAATGTTTTTACCCATCACCTGGCTAGGGCTACTAGCCAGGCAATCCTCATTCTTTTGATGGGGGGGTTCTTGTGGACAGGGGCCCTCTTGGGGTCCACTGGCCTCCCTGACCTCTGCAGCCCTGGGCTGACTGAGGCAGGGTAGAGAGAGGCAGGCTACCTGCACCAGACTGGGTCCCACCTTGGAAGGGGCCACTGACATCAGAGGCTCTGCCAGGCCAGGCCTGGCTACCTCTGGGGCAGTTCCTTCACAAGGGGTGAGGTCAGATCCCTGAGGAGGCTGACCTTTTCCTAATGTCTGGGGAGAGGGAGACTTTTCTTCCTCCCCACTACTCTCTGTTTGTGTGGAGTGATCCATAGTTTCAGGCTTCACTACACCTATGTCAGTCTGAGTATGGGCTGAGACCATTACAGCCTTGCCAACCTTTTCGGGGAGGCACTCAGTTTGGGTTTGAGCTGTGACTGTCACAGCTCTGCCAGTCTCTACAGGGAAGTCTGTCTTTGCCTGGGCTGTGGCTACCACTGCCCTTCCAACCTTTTCAGGGAGGAAATCTACTTGGACAGGGGTTGTGGCTGGCACAACCCCACTACCCTTTTGTGAAAGGCCTACCATTTTAGAATGGGTGTCTTGTTCAACTTCAGCCCAAGCTGAGAGTTCTAAGTCATTCCCCAGTAAGCAGTCCACAGGCAAGGTTGGAGAAACTGCCACCCTTTTAGGGCCAGTGACCCCTCCCCAGCTGAGACATACCTCTGCCATGGGATGACTGTTCTGTTTGCCATCAATGTTAGTTACCTGGTATGAGAAGCCAGGCAAAAGCTGCTCAGAGGGAACTAGCCTATGGGCCACCATAGTGATGCTAGCTCCAGTGTCTCTGTAGGCCTCAGCTTTTCTACCATTGATGTAGGGTTCCTGTCTGTACCTACCCAAAGTGTTGGGACAGGCAGTGAAGTTGGCAAACCCCATGCCACCATCACAGACAAGAGTAGCTGCTGTAGGGGAATTGGCTAGGCCAGGATCCCCCTGTGTTCCCCAAGACAACCCAACCAAATTTTTGGGGGCACTCCCACCACCTGGGGGATTACTGCTGACAGTAATAGGTGGTGTGACAGGAGTAGTTGGAGGAACAGTTTTGTTGTTAGCCCTTGGGCAACTGCTGTCAGTTTTCCAATGCCCAGGAGTTTTACACTCATGGCAGTAAGGCTTTTTAACTGTGGTAGAGGAGGGAGCTTGGGACCCACCACCCTGTGTGGAGTTTTGGGGCCCTGAGGAAGATTTCTCTTTTGCTTTATCCCCACCCTTCTCTTGAGGCTTGGTGGTATCTTTCTTTTGGTCACCACCCTGATTTTTAGGCCTAATCCTGGTCCTGACCCATTTATCTGCCCTCTTTCCCAATTCTTGGGGAGAGGTCAAATCTGAGTCTACCAGGTGTTGATGGAGAAGCTGGTTCTGACAATTACTAAGGATCTGCTCCCTCATAATCAAGTTGTACAATCCTGTATAGTCCTGCACCTTGCTGCCAGTTAACCAACCTTCCAAAGCCTTAGTGGCACAATCCACAAAATCAGACCAGTCCTGTGTCTGTGTCTTCTGGGTGTCTCTGAACAACAACCTATATTGCTCAGTGGTTAAGCCAAACCCATCTATCAGAGCACTCTTCAGGACTTTGTAATTGTTAGCATCCTCATCACTGACTGTGAGGAGCTTGTCTCTACCTTTGTCAGAAACGGAGAGCCACAAGATAGCTGCCCACTGACTCTGGGGTACCTGCTGTACTTTGCAGGCCCTCTCCAAAGCAGTCATCCACTTGTGGATGTCATCCCCACTCTGATATGGGGGGACTATCTTGCTTAGGTTTCTATGGTCATAAGACCTATCCCTATCTCTAGGAATGTTGCTGCCACCAGTGGGTTCTGACCCACTTAACTTTTGTTCTCTAGCCAGAGCAAGCTTCTCCTTGGCAAGGGCAAGTTCTTCCCTCTGAATCCTCAGATTAGCTTCCCTCATTCTGGCTTCATGCGCCTTTCTCTCAGGGGAAGTCATTCCCCTGTGAGAGGAAGCATTAGAGATGTTAGAGACATGGGAGTGGATGGATTCCCTTGAAGGGGATCTGTCCCTCCTGCTTCTCTGTGTAAGCCTACTTGGGGGTCTGTATGGGGGGACCCCATGCAAACTCCCATGTAAGCTTAGGTTAGCCTGGCTAAGTCTTCCTACTTGGCCCTGGCTGTCTACCTCTTCATCTGAAGTCCCATCTGACTCCTCTGTGGTGGGTAGACCCTCCTCTGTACCTAGGGTACCTGCCTGAGATGCCCTAAGAGTATCATACTCCTCTAGGAGTTGTCTTAACTGAAGGAGGGTAGGGTTTGCACCCTGTTTTATTCCTCTGGAGGTACACAAGTGTCTCATCTCCTGGAATGTTAAGGTATCATATCTAGAGGGGGTCTTTTGCAGACCTGATCCTCCTGAGAGAGCATCTACTTGATCTCCTCTCAGAGACATGATCTAGTGAGGGTGTGGTGTGTGCACCTACCTACACTAGTTGTTTCTACTAAACCTCTCTAGTAGTTGTAGTCAGGGTGTGTTACTCCCTTCAACCTACAACTACTAAGTCCAGTAGGACTTAAGTATTATAATCTATGTTATATGTACCTAGACAATATCTGTGTGATCTTTCAATTTAGTATCTCAAGATTACAATGGTATTACAACAGCAAGCTCAGATCCCAACCGCTGCTCACCAATGTGAGAAGTTGGCCTGATGTATGATGTCACTAGTTCTAGTGTACACCTTATATCAGTCCAAATACCCTTATGGTGATTGGTTGTAAAGGCAACCTTATAGACCAGCTATCCTAGTGGTAGCATGGACAAGAGCAGTCTTAGGCTAAACTCTGAATGGCATGTGAAGCCAGCTGTGATACCATATATAATCCCTTGAATACCAAATGAAAGGACACCACAACAGATATATAAAATAAAGTGTATTTATCCTAGTCAAACCCTCAGCACTCTTTATGAGATTAGAGGTAAGTACAACACAGTCTTATTTAAGCATACATTAAGTCACACAGGTAAGTAATACAGTTAGGCCCTAGGGGCCACGCAAACCATATACTAAGTAAGTGGTATAAGGACCACTGTCATGGAAATAGAATAGGCCTAGGCCTAGGGAATTGCTGGGGCTACACTACACTAGCGTTAGTTAGGAAGTGGGAGGCCCACGGGATTCGTGTGCAGAGTGGAAACACTCACGCGTAATGCGTAAAAGTCAATAGCAATAGTACAGTTTAGAAAACGGTAGATTTAGGACACTTCCGGAGTAGCTAGGAAGTTGAGACTTGAAAACTAGACACTAGGATAGTCACTATCCTGATGAGCACCGGAGTACCCAAGTTACCTAGCCCACAGGCTGTGGGTGCATAGGGGTGAAGATGCGTCGGTTTTCGTCGTCGACTCCTATGGATGCCTGAAGAAAGATGCTGACAGGCAGTCAGTGAAGAGTGTCCGGTGGATCCCAAGGCTGGGATCAAGAAGAGAGGAAGCCTGCAAGCAGAAGGGACAGAGTCAAGGTCACTAGCCAGTGACCACGTGGAACCAGGAAGGAGCCAGGCGATGTCGTGAAGATTGCAGGTGAAGGTGAAGCTTGTCGCTGCAGCCAGGAGGACCAGGAAGTGTCGAGGACGACCAGGACCAGGAGGCGAGCTGTCCCACGAAGGCTCTTGCTGTCGGCGGCGTCGAAGTTGGACTAGGACTCACCAAGCCTTGGCAAGCGGAACCCACGAAGAACGGAGGACTTGCTTCTGGTGCAGACCAGGAAGGTCTGGGGTGCTTCTTCTTTGCAGAGAAGCAGGAGCCAGTCTGGAGGAGCCAAACCAGCGCAGAAGATTTCAGGGTGCGTCGTCACAAAGGCCACTAGCCAGCGGGCAAGCAACCGGACAGACGCGGCAAGCAGGAAAATGCAGAAGGGCCCCACGCAGGACTCGTGGAGTGTGGGGGGCTGATCTTCGGTGCAGATGGTGCTTGGGGTTGGGGCTTCTCAATCCCCGGTGCACAACTTCGAGGGTGCCTCAGAAGCTGCGCTTTAAGTTACTAGCCACTTTTCCCAGGTAGCCGGTCCCACGTCGCTCGTCGCCTCCACGGATCTCAGCTTTGCTGTGGATGTGGATCAGGGTCGGAGAAGTCTGGAAGTCAAGGCTCTGGTCGGGCTCTGCAGTCGGTTCCTCGTAGAACGTGGGCAAAGCAAAGGGTAGTCTCTTGATGGTGCCTGTTTGCACAGGGTAGCCACTCCTTGGCTACAAGGGAGATTCTTCAGTCTTCTTCTTTCGTCGAATGTCGAAGGTCCAGAGTTTCTGTTCAAGTTGCAGGTTCAGGATAATCTAAAGTCTTGAGGCCCAACTCCCACTCTTATACTAATCTGGGGGGCTGGGATACCTGCTAGGTCACGCCTTATGGGTGGGACCTGGGAGGGGGTGGTTACACCCACTTCCCTTTGTCCAGTTTCGCGCCAGAGCTGGGGCTGGAGTGCCCCAGCGCCGGTTTGAACTGGACTATGCAAGGAACACCTTGTGTGCCCCAGGCATGTCTCATTCCTTTCAGCCCACCCTGCCCCAATACACTAAAGGCTGTCTGGGGAGGTGCTAGCACCTCCCCAAGCAGGAAACCTATTGTCCAGGCCTCCCTGGCTGGGATCACTCCCAGCAGCAGGAGGTCAGACTTGTGTCTGTGGCAGCAGCATCCATTTTGTGATGCTGAGGCTTTGGTTAGAGTTAAACAGCAAAGTAGGATTTTAACATGTCTCTCCCTCTAGAAGGGGGGAATAATATCCTCATCACCAGAAATGGTATGGGGGTATTATTCCAAAGTGTTAGACACCTTACACGACATGTTTTGATAAAGCCAAACCATAGTTACCATAACCGTTTAAGATTATAAGGCACTTTAAGAGTATATGGTAGGCTATATCATAGAACAGCTATAAGGACATGGTTCCGAAAGCTGCAGACAGGCTCAGCTCATGCTAGAGCACCATCTCACATGTTACCAAGCACTCTGCCTCCAGGATTGTTAAGGCCTGCCATAGGAGTGACTGATAGGTACACATGTGTCTATATATAAGGGTAGATATAGGCATACTATATCTAAGCAAGGGGTGATTACACGACCTTGCCCCAGCTGAGTGATCAGCCAGTTGTGTCTGATTGGAAGGCCAGACCAGGGGTGGCATAATACATGCTGCAGCCCCTGGGAGGCCTAGGGCACACCTATGCCCTGGGTACCTAGGGTACACTGTACAGGGTCCAATAAGGTGATCCTTACCAATTGGTTATGTACCTAGGGTACATGGAGTCCATTTTAAAGAGAGAGCAGACAGCCTGAGACCCTGAATGGCAGGATCTCAGGCCAACTAAGTCGAAAAACCAGCTAGACACTAGGCAAAAAGTTGGGGGTAACCATAGTCAGATATCCACCTTCCTACAACCAATATATGACAGAATGATGCAATTCCAGACCCAACCACTAGATAGCAGAATGACGAAGTGTATAAATCCAGAAAAGATTTGCGCTGCAAAACCTGTGGATACCTGGAAGACTGCTTATTCATGTATGGAAAGTGAATACTTTCATGAGCAGGAAAAATGCAAAGCAAGGTTTTGCACAGAGGAAGGATGAACATGGAAGGAGGAATGGAAAACAAGAAAAGAGAAAGCATGGAGGTGGGGGGAGGGGTTGAGGGGAGAGAAGTCGAGTGCCCACAGAAAATGGGCTTCAAGTGTGATAGAATAACATGAGCCATGCAGTAATCAAGCGGAACTCAGTTAAGTGGCATGGCACTGTTCTAAACTTTGTGCCACTGATACATGCTGAAACTCATTGTGTGGTCGACGGAAAACAGAATCTCAGAAATTACTGCCACAGCTTCCTTCTAAATTCACTGCAGTTTGTGTCAAATTATGTGCACACATGAAACTTTTCACAACATGCTTGTCAAACTAAACAGTAACTTATTTCGCCCAGTAACAAAGTCACCAGAATGGGAGAACAATTTTCACTTCACAGAGACAACAAAGGTAATTAAAAATGTGCAGCTCACTGCTTAAACAGATGTCCAAATACCACCCATCACTATGCAGGCTTGTCATATGTCAGCTAGAAGAATTATGCAGCTATTGTAGCAGTGCGCAATTTGGTTTTGCGCGCGTCTTCAACTCAATCTGCATTTTCACTCCAGAGCAAATCACCAGTTCAAATTATTTGCTCACACACTTAAGTTACTTCAGATAACAACTAAGCTCGAAATGACTGTCCGTGGTAAACAATAGCAATTAACTAAATCACTAATGATTCCCTAACAGGCCTGGTTACAACACAACCGATAATCCAAAAGGCCTCCGCACATACTCAACCAGCAATACAACACACTACTAGTATTACTAACAAGTCCTAGCTCATAAGTCTCAACCATTACTGCAACAAATCGGCGAGGGGCTATTTTAACTTTAAAAGTAGTCTTTTATTCAAAGTAATGTGATGGTTGGCCAACATGCGTTTCACGTCAAACACTTCTTCGGGGACATATACTGTTAAACACTGCAATAGATGGAAGTTAATATTACCCCTTACCCTCATTCTTAAACAAGCCGGAATCAACTACCACCTCTATGCTGACGACACCCAACTTTACTATAAGATTAGATCCCACTCTGATGTTCTGCACCTTAACAACACCCTGGCAAAAATCCAATCCTTGTTCCACTCCAATCATTTCAAACTCAACCCTAAAAAAACTGAAATCATTCTCTTCTCTCCAAAAAACAACCCTCTTCCTATCCAAACATGGATCTCTGACCTCAATGCCCTCAACGGTCCGCTCTCCCTTTCCAACTCAGTAAAATCTCTTGGTATCGCCATCGACGAGAGCGTTTCCCTTCAGGACCATATAAAAAACTCTGCCAAATGAGCACTCTTCTCTCTCCGTCATCTCAAGAAAATTAAACCCTTCATTCCAGCGGACGACTATAAATCTGTACTCAACATGGCTGCTAGACTCATCACGGACTGCAAACCCTTTAACCACATCTCCCCAGCCCTCAAAGCCCTTAAATGGTTACCCATTAAAGGCATATCCTCCTACAAGATTGCTTGCATTACGCACAAAGCCCCTCACCAAAAAGCCCTACTATATCTCACTAACAAACTCAACAAAGCGGGCTGCTCCCGATCATTGAGAAGCACCAACGCCCTCCTCCTTGTTCCACCTCTGTGAAAAAAGAAATCCACACAATCTCGCTCTTTCTCCGGTAACACCCCTATCATCTGGAACGCCCTGCCTAAAGACCTACGTTGTAACCCCTCTTACGTCAGCTTTGAAAAAGAGACCTCAAACCGCACCTGCTAAACAAATTTTGGGGTCCTTAAGCCTTTCATTTCTCTTGTTTTCTTCTATCTCCCTTCCCCCTCCCCGCCCTCGCCTTTTTCTTTCCCATCTCCGTCCATACTTCCTTCCTTTAGTTACTTCTTCCCCTTTTAGTCTATTCTTCTCCCCTGCTCACTCCTAACCACCCTCTACCCTCCTCCATTCCAGCCTTCCTCCATCTCTCGTTACTGTTTAATAATTCGAGTACCTATACCCATTTTATGTAGATTGTTCTTTCTTGCCACTCTTGACACATGTAAAACGTTTTTTTTTCTATATGTTCTCTGTATATCATCCTGTTTGAATCCTACGTTATGTAAACACTGTATTATATCCGGTTTGAATCCTACGTTATTAAACTCCTGTACAATATCCATACTTTTGTAAAGTGCTCTGATACCCCTGGGTCGAACCAGCGCTATATAAAAACTTTAAATACATAAATGTAATCTGTATCTTATTCAAAGAACAGACACTTCTTAAAATGTATCTCCTGGGCTTTTCAAAAGATAATTTTCATCACTGTGCTGCTCTCTACTTTTCAACAAGTAGCCCTGCTTTAAAAGTTAAACCAGCAAACAGTTTTTTTGAAATCTTGCTACAACACAATCCTAGGTCTTCATCTGCACATCCCTAAATATTCTGCTCAGACACTGCCTTTGTCCAAAGGGACACTTCTGTTTTTAAACGCTTTGAAGGGATAGTTTTATTATAACACATTTTTCAAGCATTTAACCTTTGCCTAACTTTAAGTGATATAGAGGACACCCACTTGGCATTCTATTTTTTATAATTTCATCTATATTTATTCATGTTTATATTTTTCTCATTTGGCTTTAATTTATTCAGATTTGTTTTTCAGTGAGTAAAGAAATGAAGCCACAACTTGGATAAGTATATGTTTAACTTATAAATCTACACTGACATCTTCAGAACGTTACTGCTCTGGATAGCAGTACAACCCCCTGAAAACATTAGCATTTAGTACTAGCACATCTATACAACTGCAGCTATTTAATCATCCCTATGAAATATCATCCCGTTTTTAACTTCTGCACTGACAACATGCACAGCTGTTGCAGACACAGTTTGGAGCGTTTCTCAAAAGACTTATTTTCTCAATGTTTGTCTTTAAAAATAAACATAGTTAGGAAACAATGTTTTGTGTGTGTATATATATATATATATATATATATATATATATATATATATATATATCAGTAAAAATGTTAATCAAATCTACATATACAAAGCTAAAATGTTAGTGTTTACCTATACTAATAAAATTAGTTTTAAATTGTCGTGAGTAGGAAAATGATCAATGATGTAAGCTGGTCCTTACATGACAGTTGGAGTAGTGCAGTCTGACTAGTGTGGAAATGTTATACCTGAGGTCGCATCTTCTTCCTCCTGCTCCTCCTCATGCTGTATCCCTGTAGGGGTCTGCTGCGTACCCTGCTGCTCACAGCTACGCTCTCCATTGCTCTCCTCCAAGTGCAGTGGCACCTCTTGAGGCTTAAGCACTTGGCTCAAGATAACCGCTAGCATACTTTGCATATCTCCCTGAGCGCTGACCATGTCCTGGGCTGCCTGGTCAAGTCTTGGAACCAGCACAAGAGGCTCTTTGGAAAGATGGTCTACAGGTAGCTCTTCCCCCTCTTGCGGTTGATTGTTGATCTCTTTCAGCGAGTTGATAGACTGGTTGAGGGCTTCGAGCTGATTCTGCATTTCTGGATTGGCTTGTACATTGAGGAGCTGAGAGATTTGGGCCATGCTCAGGTCAGTATAAGTTTGCAGCAGGTTAAGCAGGACAGCTAGCTCACTTTGATTCAACTGCTGTATTATTTCACCCAGGTTTGCTGAAACACAAAACAATGAATATTATTCTCCAAAAGTGAAAGAGGGGGATATTAATGTTTCATACAGGTTACAAAAATGTCTCTGATATAGGGTCTCTCGTGTTGTCCTCTCTTGGCAAATACTATGCAGTTGTGTCTCTTGATAGCCCAATACTATATATACGTTAACTATGATCAGGATAGGTGATTTGATGACCTCCATTGGTACAGACACTACTTGGTCGTGTTACCTGTCCAAATTGTACAGTCCACCTTGTATCGGCTTCTCCCGCCTGAATCTGTTGTATATCTGCACTTGATTTGCGAATGATCCGTCTCTAAATGTATGCCTGTCTACAATCTTAAACTGTTTTGTACTTTCTGCTTTATAGAGCCACTAGAGATGGGAATTTTTCCATCCCCTAAAGCAGTCATGAAGAAAGTGTTTGTAGGAAGCTGGCTTTGTATATACTATACAAAAATTAGGTATAGTGTGCACAGAGTCCAGTGGAACCGTAAAGGTAGGCAGAGGTAAGAGTAGATAGCACCTTACCCTCTTTGTGTAAGTGTGGGCGAGAAGTATGGGTTTATCAGAGGGTAGTGTTAAGCATTTGTTGTACACACAATTAACAAATGATTTCACACACTCAGTCTGAACTCAGACCAATTTGCTTTGTATAAAAATATTATTTAGTTATATTTCATAGTACCATGCAAGCCTGGCATAGGTAAGTGATTTATACTTTGCAGTAACAATACAGTTTGAATTGCAGTTTTATATATACTTTGGTTTGGTTACAGTAGAATTACTGGAAATGCAATACCTTCAAATAGTGTACATATACTTTATAATTACTTTTCAATAGTAGGTCATGTATATTAGTTTGCAATTACTTTTCTTACACAGTGTAGTATATCTGGATACTGCACTGAGAAATTTCCTGTATAAGGGTAAGTAAATGAGTTTATTTGTACACAGTTATTTAGACTTTTATAGATTTTCCATCTCCACACTTCGAAACATTTTCATAGAAAACAGTCAATGTTATCCTATGGGAGGAAGGAAAATGCTACTTACCAGTATGCATCTGTTCTTGGCATGTAGGGCTTCAGATTCACACACCAGTGCATGGATCGCCATCTGGTGGTGGGCCCGGATGATGACACTTTGTTGTTGTCCAGGAAGAGTCTTTGTATGGTAGATGACGACTCCTCTAGTATAGTGCGCATTGGCATCGACTCCATCTTCATAATGTTTTTCGCCATTACGGGAAATCATGGAGTTGTTTGAGAACAGAAAGAGATGTCCATGTATAGTGTATCTAATTAAGATATTACTGGAACAGACAGAGGTAGCCGGGGAGGCGGGTAGGGGTGTGTGAATCTGCAGCCCTACATGCCAAGAACAGATGCATACTGGTAAGTAGCATTTTCCGTTCGAGGCATATGGGCTGCAGATCACACACTAGTGCATTGATTGCATAGCAGTTCTCTCCCTTAGCGGCGAGTACCAGAATCTGTTACAGTGGTTTGAAATAGTGTTTTGAGTACAGCCCGGCCCACACTAGCTTGTTGTTTTGCTTGCACATCTACACAGTAGTGCTTTGTGAATGTGTGCGGTGTAGACCATGTAGCTGCTTTGCAGATATCATCGAAGGGAATGTTTCCTAAAAATGCCAAAGATGCCCCTAGTTTACGGGTGGAATGAGCCCTAGGGGGAATGGATAGAGTGCATTTTGCTTTTTGGTAGCAAACTTGAATGCATTTAACAATCCACCTTGCAATCCCAGTTTTTTTTAAATGGGCTTACCTTTTGTGGAGGAGAAAAGGACACAAAAAGCTGCTTTATTTTACGAAATGTCTTTGTCCTACCAATATAATAGAGGAGAGCTCTTTTAAAATCTAATGTATAGAGAGCTCTCTCAGCAACTGTTTGAGGTTGGGAGAAGAATACTGGCAACTCAACAGACTGATTGAGATGGAACAATGAAATGATTTTGGAAGGAATTTGGGATTTGTCCTTAGAACCACCTTGTTGTGATGGAGTTGCAAGAATGGTTCTTGAATTGTTAGTGCCTGGATCTCACTCACCCTTCTGAGTGATGTAATAGCCACTAGAAAAGCAACTTTCCATTAAAGAAATTGTAATTCAAACTTATGCAAAGGTTCAAATGGAGGACCAATGAGCCTGGTGAGAACAATGTTGAGGTTCCATACAGGGGAGGGTGGTACCCTGGAAGGAATCATTATTTTAAGACCTTCCATGAAGGCTTTGATGGCAGGAACTTTGAATAGTGATAGATGCTGTCTGTTTTGAAGGTAAGCTGCTATAGGAGAAAGATGTAACCTGATTGAGGAGTATGCTAAACTGCATTTGTGGAGATACAGCAAGTAGCATATGATGTTCTGGATGGAAACATCTAGTGGGTTGATGTTATTGGTGCAATATATAACAAATCTTTTCCATTTAGTTGCGTAGTAAACTCTAGTGGTGGGACGTCTAGCTTCTTTGATATCGTTCATGCAATCAGGTGGGAGGTTGAGATGAACAAGTTACTTACCTTCGGTAACGCTTTTTGTGGTGGATACAATATCTGCCTGTGGATTCCTCACCTTGTGAATATCCCCTGTGCCAGCATTCCACGGAACTTTTTTCCCCAGCTCTATACGCCGACATGGACTTCATAATGCTTTGGCTCCGCTCGCGACTCCGTATGACGTCACCGGAGCCATAAGAGAGCCACGTCGGCGTGATGATGTCAGTTCCACCCATTTTTTCCGTGCCTCCGATGCGCACAGATGGACCAACGACAGATTCAAAGTATACACAGTATACAATATACAATCAAATATACATAGTACATAAACAAAAGGAAAGCTAAAGAAAGGAATATGCTACTTACCAGTATGCATCTGTTCTTGGCATGTAGAGCTGCAGATCTACACACTTTTGCATAGATCGCCATCTGGTGTTGGGCCCGGATGTTTGCAGTTTGTTTTTCCTCTTGGAAAGTCTTTGGAAGTCACGAGGTCGGTGACTCCTCCCTTGGTTCGTATTGCGCATGGGCTTCGGCTCCATCCTCAGATTGTTTTTCGCCAACAGGGAAAGATGGAGCGTAGTAATAATAGTGAAGAAACCCATGTGTGTTGTATCTAAATAAGATAAACTGGAACAGATACAGGTAGCCGGGGAGGCGGGTGCGCGTGTGTAGATCTGCAGCTCTACATGCCAAGAACAGATGCATACTGGTAAGTAGTATATTCCGTTCGAGGCATATGAGCTGCAGATTACACACTTTTGCATAGACTATATAGCAGTTCCCAACCCTAGCGGCGACCACCGGTATCTGGTGCAGTGGTTTGAAAAAGTGTTTTTAGTACAGCCTGGCCCACACTAGCTTGTTGCATGGTTTGCACATCTACACAGTAATGTTTAGTGAAAGTGTGCAGTGTTGACCATGTAGCTGCTTTGCAGATATCATCTAATGGGATGTTCCCTAGAAAAGTCATAGAAGTCCCTATCTTTCGTGTAGAGTGGGCTTTAGGGGGGAACAGATAGCAGGCGTTTTGCCTTGTGGTAGCAAATCTGTATGCATTTTACAATCCACCTAGCTATCCCTGATTTAGAGATGGGGTTGCCTTTATGTGGTGGAGAGAAAGAGACAAACAGTTGTTTTTTATCTTTCTGAAAGGTTGTGTTCTCTGGATATAGTAAAGTAAGGCCCTTTTAACATCCATTGTGTGTAGAGCCCATTCTGCAACAGTTTGAGGTTGCGAGAAAAAAACCGGTAATTCTACCGATTGGTTTAGATGAAAGGGGGAAATGACTTTGGGTAGGAATTTTGGCTTGGTACGGAGGACAACCTTGTTCGGGTGCATTTGGAGAAAAGGTTCTTGTATAGTAAGTGCTTATATCTCACTGACCCTTCTAAGGGAAGTGATGGCTACAAGGAAAGCTGTTTTCCATGTGAGAAATTGCAGTTCACATTTATGCAAAGGTTCGAAAGGCGGTCCCATTAGCCTTGCGAGAACTATATTTAAGTTCCACACAGGTGAGGGTGGTAATCTAGGGGGAATTATTTGTTTGAGGCCTTCCATGAAGGCTTTAATGGCAGGCACTCTGAAAAGTGATAGGTGCGGTCTGTTCTGTAGGTAAGCGGCAATTTCTGCGAGGTGTAGCCGAATGGATGTATATGCTAGGTTACACCTTTGTAGATGGAGTAAGTAGCAGATGATGTGTTGTATAGACACGTCTAGAGGATTGATTGTTTTGTTATGGCAATAAACAACAAATCTTTTCCACTTTGCAGCGTAGCAGGCTATAGTAGTAGGGCGTCTAGCTTCTCTGAAGACGTTCATACAGTCAGGGGGAAGGTTAAGGTATCCGAATTCTAGGATCTCAGGAGCCAGATCGCAAGGTTGAGCTGAGCTGGGTCCGGGTGCCTGATCTCTCCATGGTTCTGGGTTAGGAGGCATGGTGAGAGGTGTAACTTTTGGTGTGGCACTAACGAGAGTTCCAGCAGCGTGGTGTACCACGGTTGTCTGGCCCATATTGGAGCTACTAGAATCAGTGTGAGGGAGTGCTGTTGCAGCTTTCGCACCACTAATGGAATTAGTGGGAGAGGTGGAAAGGCGTACGCAAATTTGCCTGACCAGTTCATCCATATCGCATTGCCTTTGGACAATGGGTGTGGGTATCTGGTGGCGAAGCTTGGGCATTTTTTGTTTTCATGGGTGGCGAAGAGGTCTATGTGTGGATGCCCCCACATCTGAAAGAACGGGTGAAGAACCTGAGGGTGAAGTTCCCACTCGTGGATCTGCTGCGTCTGTCTGCTGAGCAGATCTGCCATGGTGTTTTGGACTCCTGGAACATGTTGGGCTAGGAGAAATATTTTGCGTGGAATTGCCCATCTCCATATGCTCTGTGCTAGTTGAGAGAGCTGTGGAGAGTGTGTGCCGCCTTGTTTTTGAATGTAGTACATGCCCGTCATGTTGTCTGTGCGAATAAGGACTGCCTTGCCTAAAATCTGTGTCTGAAAGGATTTCAGGGCTAGAAAGATTGCCAGTAACTCCAGATGGTTGATGTGGAGTAGCTTTTGTTGCGGCGCCCATGTGCCCTGCACTGTGAGGTGTAGTAGATGAGCTCCCCAGCCGGAGAGCGATGCGTCTGTTAGGATTATTTGTGGAACCGGGTCCAGGAACAGTCGATCTCTGGAAAGATTTGTGGTGTTCCACCACTGCAGAGAGCGATGGGTGCGACCGTCTACCAACACCAGATCTGTCAGTTGCCCCTGGGCCTGGTTGCATTGGCGCTTTAAGCACTCTTGGAGTGGACGCATCTGGAGTCTTGCATGAGGCACTATGAAAATGCAAGAGGCCATCATCCCTATTAGTTGCATAAACACTCTTGCCGGGAGAGAGTGTTGAGGTATGAATCTTTGACGCAAAGCCTGAATGCTTGCAATCCTGGCAGGATTGGGGTAGGCTATGGCTTTTGAAGTGTCTATGTTGGCACCGAGGTATTGCTTTGTGTGGGATGGTATTAGCTGGGACTTTTGGTGGTTCACCGTGAAACCTAGCTGGTGAAGTAGTGGGATTGTAGTGGCGGTGTGATGTATACATTGGTTGTAGGACGTGGCTTTTATTAGCCAGTCGTCCAAATATGGAAAGATGTGAATGTGCTGTCTTCTGAGGTGTGCCGCCACTACCGCTAGGCACTTGGTGAATACCCTTGGTGCTGTTGTGACCCCGAATGGGAGCACCTTGAACTGGTAGTGTTGCCCGTCCACTACAAATCTGAGGTACTTTCTGTGAGGATGGTGTACCGGAATGTGAAAGTATGCGTCTTTCAAGTCCAGTATGGTGAGGAAGTCGTTCTGGGAGAGGAGCGGAAGTACCTGCTGAAGTGTTACCATGTGAAAATGGTCCGAATGTATGTATGTGTTTAGAGGCCGGATATCTAAAATAGGTCGTAGAGTCTCGTCTCTTTTTGGTATCAGAAAATATAGGGAGTAGACCCCTAAATTTTGTTGACTGGCGGAGACTTGTTCTATCGCATGTTTTTGTAGGAGGGAGATTACCTCCTGTTTTAGTAACGTGGAATGTTCTTGTGACATTAGGCGTTGCCTGGGTAGAATGTTTGGGGGGGTAGATGTCAATTCTAGGCAGTACCCCGAACGAATAATTTGGGTCACCCATTTGTCTGAGGTGATGGTCTCCCAGACGTGAAGGAAATTTTGTAGCCTGCCCCCGACCGGAGTGGGATGGTCTGGAGGGAGCAGTAGGAAGTCATTGGGTAGGCGGTGTGGCAGAGCGGGCGGTATTTGTTTTGCCTCTGCCTTTATTGTTATTGCCTCTATAGCCGCCTCTTTGATAACCCCTTGTGAAGGTGGATTGAGCAGGGGATTTGTAGGAAGTGGACGCGCTATCTGAGGAGTAGCCTCTGGCCGTGCCCCGAAAGGAAGAGCGGCGAAAGGAGCGCCTAGGAGGGTGTGACTGCAGGGCTCCCATAGATTTCGCCGTATCTGTGTCCTTCTTCATCTTCTCTAGGACCTCATCTACCTTTGGGCCGAATAGATGTTCTTGATCAAATGGATGATTTAATATGGAGGCCTGTACCTCAGGTTTAAAGCCTGAATCTCTCAGCCAAGCATGGCGACGGATAGAGGTGTTAGTTATGGTCTTACCCTCTTGAATTAATTCATTGGCCCTATTTTTGTATTTTTCTGGGTGATGGTGCATGATGGTTTCTAGTTCATCATAATGCGCTCTGTCGTATCTGGCCAATAGCGCTTGAGTGTTGGCGATACGTCATATATTGGCTGCCTGTGACGCAGTGCGCTTTCCTGACGCGTCCAGTAGCTTTGACTCCTTGTCAGGTGGTGGTGCTTCGCCTGACGCCTGGGAGTTTGACCTCTTCCGTGCAGTGGAGACCACTAGGGAATCTAGTGGCGCTGGCCCTTTGATATAGGCAGGATCTGTGGGGGCAGCTTTATACTTTTTCTCTATGCGTGGGTTAATGACCCTAGCCCTGACTGGGTCTTTAAAAACCTCTGGTGCATGTTTTATTACCCCTTTGAGCATAGGTAGTATGGAAGTAGACCTATGTGCGGTATCAAAGGTGTCGAGGAGGAAATCTTCCTCTACCGGGTCAGTGTGTAGCTCAACCCCGTGATAATGTGCCGCCCTCTGAAGTAGGTGGTGAAAGTCTAATGAGTCTTCTGGTGGAGATGGCCTGGATGGATAAAGGTCATCTTGTGGGACATCTGGAATGTCTGGATTATTATAATTGTCCCATGGGTCTGGGGATCCTGTAGGGCCGGGGTCTTGTGGCACATCCCCTGGATCGTAGTATGGGTCCCCCTGATCATCATGGTCTGGAGACGGGGTCGGAGAGCGATGAGGCAGGGGTGTTGAAGGCGGAGGGGGCGGAGGTTGAGAGGGTGGAGGAGGTGGGGAAGGCACTCTGAAAGGGGAGGTAGCACAGTCTTTCCTCTTTGGAGGTGGAGGTGGAGCCGGTTTGTCCAAATGTCTCTTTTTAGAAGAGAGTGCCAAATGTCCAGTTTTTGGATCCTTGGTAAGTGTCTTTTGCAAGGTCGGCTTCGGCGCGGGAGTGTCGGTGCCGAGGGCCTTATGATGTTTGGTTGGTACCGAAAGGCTGGGTTTCGACACAGAGGACTTTGGTGCGGAGCTAGGTGTCGAGGTAGAGGCAGGTCTGTTTTTCGGTGCCGAAGTGTGATTATCGCCACGGCTGGCAGGCTGGCTCGAGCCCGAGGCGCCGGAAGGCTTATTAGGCTTCTTCACCGGGCCCGAAGGTGGGGTGTTTGAAGCAGTGTCTTTGGTCTTGCCTAGGCCCGGAGGCGAAGGCGTGACCAAAGCCTTTTTGGGTGTCGGTGCAGGTGTGAGAGGGGGTATAGTACTCACGACCCTCTGCGCCGGGGTGATGTCCTCCACATCCGAGTCGTCGGCTTCGGAAGCACTGACGAGGTCCTCTTCGGTGTGCTGCTGTCCCGGAGCTTCGACGTCGTCCCCGAAGATGTCGACTGGAATGGAGGTCGAGGAGTGCGCCATGTTTCGTCTGGCCCTCCGATCTCGAATAGTCTTTTTCGATCTAAAAGACTTGCAGGCGGGACAGTCTCGAGCCTCGTGTTCAGGGGAGAGGCAAAGGTTGCACACCACATGAAGATCGGTGTGGGGGAATTTGGACCCACATCGAGGGCACTTCTTGAATGGAGTTCTTTCCATCAGCCGGGACCGGAGCTTGGATAGGCCCGAAGGCCGCCGTCGACTGGAATCGAAGATGTGTCAAAGAAAAGGTGATTGAGGAGATCTGGATCTGAACAATACCGCGATGAGCGAGGATTCCGCTTCGATCGTCGAACTGGAAATGTTCGGAACCGGAGCGCGAAGTATTACATCCTAGCCCGATGGCGGAAAAAAACAAACTGAGGATGGAGCCGAAGCCCATGCGCAATACGAACCAAGGGAGGAGTCACCGACCTCGTGACTTCCAAAGACTTTCCAAGAGGAAAAACAAACTGCAAACATCCGGGCCCAACACCAGATGGCGATCTATGCAAAAGTGTGTAATCTGCAGCTCATATGCCTCGAACACAAGCATTTCCTACCAATGTACCAGAACGGAAGAAGCTACAAAGCATTACATCTCAAGCAAGACATCTTTTAAGGTATACAAAAGGTGGACAACGGGGAGGCGGGTGGACCAGTGAGGAATCCACAGGCAGATACTGTATCCACCAGCAGTCCCACTCCCGGAGATGGGTGTCCACCTTCCTATACCAAAGAACAAGTTACTTACCTTCGGTAACGATGTATCTGTAAGAAACATTAGTTAGTTAGATTCCTCACCTTAGAATATCCCCAGGCGTTAGGCTGGATCCGGAAAGATTTTTGTAGCAATACCTCTTGCGCGTCGCTAGGCGTCGTCTACGGCTCCGCGTCAGTCGTCCGTGTCGTGCGCCGGAATGACGTCGGAGTACTTAGACGCCGCCCTCGAGCGCTGACGTCAGTTCTTATACATAAGTTTCCGCGCCAGGGACGCTGAGCCATGCAAGAGACCGACACTGGTGCCCAAAAATCTAGGGCCCTGAAAGGGAGAACCTTAACCCTAGATGTCGGTTCGCAGAACGGGGAGGCTGGGTGGGTCGGTGAGGAATCTAACTAACTAATGTTTCTTACAGATACATCGTTACCGAAGGTAAGTAACTTGTTCATCTGAAAGAAACACGTTAGTTATATTCCTCACCTTAGAATAGATACCGCAGCAATACCAACCCCGGAGATGGGCCTGCGAACCAAGATCACACCAGAAAGTCCTGGAGAACAGAACGGCCAAAGTGGCCATCTCTCCAGACTTGGCTGTCCAGGCAATAGTGCTTAGCGAACGTGTGCAGTGAAGCCCACGTCACCGCCTGACAGATGTCCTGCAAGGGGACGCCCCGTCCCAGGGCAGTTGTCGCCGCTGTGGCCCGGGTGGAATGGGCTCGCAGCCCAACAGGAGGGACCTTTTTCGCCAAAGAATAGCAGAGTTTAATACACAACACGACCCATCGCGAGATGGTCCGCTTGTGCACAGCTTTACCCTTCTTCGCACCTACATATCCAACAAAAAGTTGGTCTTCCACCCGGAACTGGTTTGTGCGGGCCAAATAAAATGACAGCGCACGTTTTGGGTCCAGACGGTGGAGCCTCTCTTCATCTTTTGAAGGAGGCGGAAAGAAGGTGGGCAGCGTGACACATTGCCCGATGTGAAAGGGAGTCACGACTTCAGGAAGGAAAGAAGGACGGGTCCGGAGGACAACCTTATCCGGATGAACCGAAAGGAAGGGAGGCTGAGCTGACAGAGCCTGGAGCTCACTCACCCGCCTAGCGGAGGTGATAGCCACCAGGAAGGCAGTTTTCAGAGTCAGTAGACGAAGTGGACAGTTGTGAAGGCGCTCAAAGGGAGCGCACATCAGAAAGGTAAGAACAGGGTTCAAGTCCCACTGAGGCATTACGAATGGAACAGGAGGGAACATATGAGTAATGCCCTTGAGAAAACGGGAGACAACAGGGTACTTGAAAAGAGAAGGCTGATCAGGAAGACTTAAGAAAGCAAAGATTGCAGCAAGATAACCCTTCAAGGTGCCCAGAGCAGAGCCCTGCTGGGCCAAAGAAAGAAGAAAGAGGAAAACCTCAGAAAGAGGGGCAGAAAGGGGATCCACAGCCTTTACTGTGCACCATGCCACAAATTTGTTCCACCGGCAGGCGTATACCGTCTTTGTGGAGGGACGCCTGGCTGCCATAATGACATCACAGACTTCAGGAGGCAAGTCAAATGGCATCAACTGCCGCCGCTCAATCTCCACGCATGGAGGTGGAGGCTAGACAGGTTCGGGTGGAGGACCGTCCCCTGCTGCTGCGACAGAAAGTCCTCCTGAAGAGGCAGTCGTATCGGGGGATTGATGTGTGAGAAGTTGGCCTGATATATGATGTCACTAGTTCTAGTGTACACCTTGTATCAGTCCAAACAACCCTTATGGTGATTGGTTGTAAAGTCAACCTTATAGACCAGCTATCCTAGTGGTAGCATGGACAAGAGCAGTCTTAGGCTAAACTCTGTATGGCATGTGAAGCCAGCTGTTATACCATTATAATCCCTTGAATACCAAATGAAAGGACACCACACCAGATATATATAAAATTAGAATGTATTTATTCTAACATACACCCTCAGCACTCTTTATGAGTTCAGAGGTCTAAGCACAACAATTTCTTAAGTAGCATACATTAAGTTACACAGGAAAAATACAGTTAGGCCCAGGGGCCACGCAAACCATATACTAAGAAAGTGGTATAAGTACCACGTCACTAACAGGGAGTAGGCCTAGGGAATCGCTGGGGCTACACTACCCTACCAATAGTTAGGAAGTGGGAGGCCCACGGGAAGCGTGTGCAGTGTGGAAACACACAAGCGGGTTACATTAAAGGCAATGTGAATGTAGTCATTAGAAATAGGAAGAATAAGGACACTTCTGAAGTAACTAGGAGGAAGCAACTAGAGACTTAGACACTTGGATAGTCAATATCCACTGGAGCACCGGAGTACTCGCGTTACCTCACCCACAGGAGACGGATGCATAGGTGTGAAAATGTGTCGGGTGTCGTCGCTGGATCCTATGGATGCCTGAAGAACAGATGCTGGCAGGAGGCCAGGAGGAAGATGTCCGGAGGATCCAAGAGTGGATCTTGAAGGGAGAACACCTGCAAGCAGAGGGGACAAAATCTGGGTCACTAGCCAGTGACCGTGTGGAACCAGGAAGGAACCAGGCGATGTCGTGCAGAACACAGGTGATGGCTTGAAGCTGGTCTCTGCAGCTGCGTGGACCAGGAGGCGTCGAGGACAACCAGAACCAGGGTACGAGCTGACCCACGAAGGATCTTGCTGATGGCGGAGTCGACGTCCCGATTGGAGTCAACAAGCCTTGGCAAAGGCAACCCACGCGGAATGGGAAATTTGCTTCAGGTGCAGACGAGGAAGGTCTGAGGTGCTTCTCTTTCACAGGGAAGCAAGGGCCAGCCTGGAGGAGCCAAACCAGCAGTGGAAAGTCAAGGGTTCGTCGTCACTGATGCTACTAGCCAACGGGCAAGCAACCGGACAGACGCGTCGAGCAGGAAAATGCAGAAGGGCCCCACGCAGAACCCGTGGAGTACGGAGGGCTGATCTTCGGTGCAGATGGTGCTCGGGGTTGGGGCTTCTCAATCCCCAGAGCACAACTTCGAGGATGCCTCAGAAGCTGCGCTGGAAGCTACTCACCAATTTTCCCAGGTAGCCGGTCCCACGTCTCTCGTCGCCTCCACGGATTTCAGCTTGGCTGTGGATCAGGGTCAGAGAAGTCTGGAGGTCAAGGTGCTGGTCGAGCTCTGCAGTCGGTTTCTCGTAGAACTTGGGCAAAGCAAACGGCAGGTCGCTTGTTGGTCCCTGTTTGCACAGGGTGGCCACTCCTTGGCCACAAGGGAGATTCTTCAGTCTTCTTGTCGAAGGTCTAGAGTTTCGTGTCTAGTTTCAATTCAGGATAATCCAAAGTCCTAGGGACTCAGCTCCCACTCTTACACTAATCTGGGGGGCTGGGTTACCTGCTAGGTCCCTCCTATGGGTGGGACCAGGGAGGGGCGTGGTTACACCCCCTTCCCTTTGTCCAGTTTTGCGCCAGGACTGGGGCTGGAGTGCCCCAGCACCGGTTTGAACCGGACTATGCATGGGACACCTTGTGTGCCCCAGGCAGTGTCTCGTTTCTTTCATCCCTCCCTGCCCCAATACTTTAAGCCCTGTCTAGGGTGGTGCTAGCACCTCCCAAGGCAGGAAACCTATTGTCCAAGCCTCCTTTGCTGGAAGGACTCCCAGCAGCAGGAGGTCAGACTTGTGTCTGTGGCAGCAGCATCCATTTTGTGATGCCGGGGCTCTAGTTAACTTTAACCGGGTAGGTGGTCTTCAACATGTCTTCTCCCTCTAGAAGGGAGGAATACTATGGTGTGGAGGTAGTATTCCAAAGTGTTAGACACCTTACACAACATGTTTTGATAAAGCCAAACCATAGTTACCATAACCGTGAGGATTATAAGGCACTTTAAGAGTATATGGTAGGCGATATCATAGAACAGCTATAAGGACATGGTTCCGAAAGCTGCAGACAGGCTCAGCTCATGCTAGAGCACCATCTCACATGTTACCAAGCACTCTGCCTTCAGGATTGTTAAGGCCTGCCATAGGAGTGACTCACAGGTTACCCATGTGTCTATATAAGGTAGGTATAGGAATACTATACCCAAGCAAGGGGTGATTACACGACCTTGCCCCAGCTGAGTGCTCAGCCAGTTGTGTCATGATGGGAGGCCAGCCAGGGGTGGCATAACACATGCTGCAGCCCCTTGGTAGGCCTAGGGTACACCCATGCCCTGGGTACCTAAGGTACACTGTACAGGGCCCTATAGGTTGATCCTTACCAATTGGGTTATGTACCTAAAGTACATAGTATGAATTTAGAGAGAGAACAGCTGGGCTGTGGGTCTGATTAGCAGGCCCACAGCCACATCTAAGTCGAAAACCAGTGAAGCAAAAGCAAAAAGTGGGGGTGATCATAGGAAGCAGACCCTACTCTCCTACATGATGGACATACTGAGTAGCTCGGGATACCAGAACCTTCGTGCCCAATCCGGAGCCACTAAGATGACTTGGGCCCGGTCACGCCTCATCTTCTTCAGCACTCTGGGCAGAAGTGGTATAGGCGGAAAGGCGTACAACAGACCGCAACTCCACTCGCGACAAAAAGCGTCTCCGAGCGAGTGCCGCCTTGGAAATTCCAACGCGCAGAACTGCTGACATTGCGCGTTCTCTTCGGTGGCGAATAGATCTAACCAAGGCTCTCCCCACTGCAGAAAGAGACCTTGCGCCACGTCCGAGTTCAGACGCCATTCGTGATCCATCATGCACCGGCGGCTGAGTTAGTCTGCTCTGGCGTTCAGAGAGCCCGCCAGATGTTGAACCACCAGGGTGATGCCCTGATGTTCCAGCCATGTCCAGAGGCGCAGAGCCTCCTGACAAAGGGTCCCAACCCCACCCCGCCCTGTTTGTTGCAATACCACATGGCGGTGGTGTTGTCCGTGAACACCTGCACAACACTTCCCCGGACAGAGGGAAGGAAGGCTTTCAGTGCAAGTCGGATCGCCCTCAGCTCCAATAAGTTGATATGTAGCCGAGTCTCCGCCGGAGACCAGAGTCCTCTGATCTCCGCCTCTTCCATATGGCCCCCCCATCCCAGGAGGGACGCATCCGTCACTACGACATGCTCCGGTTGGGGTAGGGAGAGGGACGCTGACCCAATCGCGATTCGTGAGCCACCACTGCAGCTGGTTCGCAGTGCCCTCCGAGATCAGGACATGGTCGGACAGGTTGCCTCGATGCTGGGCCCACTGAAACTTCAGGTCCCATTGCAGAGCCCGCATCCGCCACCTGGCATGAGGTACCAACAGGATGCAGGAGGCCATCAGCCCCAGAAGCCGCAGCACCAACCTGACCGAAACCCAGGACAGAGGCCGGAAGATGGAAATCAGGGCCTGAATGTCCCAGACCCGCTGTTCCGGCGGATAGACGGAACTGCGCCGAATCGAGAACCGCTCCAATGAAAAGGAGCTTCTGGGAGGGACTCAGGTGCGACTTCGGCACATTGATGGAGAACCCCAGCGAGTGCAGGAGGTCGGCCGTAGTCTGGAGGTGGGAGACGACTTGCTGGGACCGCCTTCAACAGCCAGTCGTCGAGATAGGGGAAGACTGGAACCCCTGATCTGCGCAGATGAGCTGCGACCACCGCCATCACTTTCGTGAACACCCGAGGGGCACTGGTGAGGCCGAAGGGGAACACGGTGAACTGAAAGTGCTCCTGACCCACCGTGAACCGCAGGTAACGCCGGTGGGCCGGCAGGACGGGGATGTGGAAATAAGCATCCTGCAAGTCCAACGCTACCATCCAGTCTCCAGGGTCTAGGGCAGCCAGAACCTGAGCTAAAGTGAGCACCTTGAACCGGTCCTTCCGGAAGAAGGCGTTGACACTCCTGAGGTCCAAGATCGGGCGTAGGCCCCCTTTGCCCTTCTTGGGAACCAGAAAGTAGTGGGAATAACAACCACAACCTACTTCTGGACCAGGAACGCGCTCAATGGCCTCTTTGGCCAAGAGGGCCGAAACTTCCTCTCGTAGAAGATGCAAATGATCCCCCGACATATGGTGGTTCAGCGGTGGCATGGCTGGAGGGGTCGTCTCGAAGGGTAGGGAGTAGCCCCTGCGGACGATTTGCAGCACCCACCTGTCCGACGTGATGGAGCGCCAGTGGAGCAGGTGATGGTGAACTCTGCCGCCCACTGGCGTTGAATGGGCCTGGAAGCTCGGACTAGGAGGGCTTTGAGGCGGATGCTGCCGGGGTGGATGTGGACTGACCGGCACGTTGATCTCCAGTACCGCCTCGGCTGAATCCACGTCCGCGTGCAGGTTGGTTCTGCGGCCGGGCGGACGGGAGGAGGCGCCCCTTCCTTGGCCACGAAAGGGACGAAAGACGGAAGTTTGCGGCCGCGGGGCCGAAAGACCCAAGTACTTGGCCGTGGCCCATGAGTCCTTGAACCGAGCCAGCGCACTGTCCGCCTTCTCACCAAAAAGGCGAGTGCCTTCAAAGGGCATGTCCATGAGGGAACTCTGGACATCCCCCGAAAATGACGTGGACCTCAGCCAGGCGTGACGCCGAAGCGCCACCGTGGTAGAAATCGCCCGACCCAAGTCTGTAGGTGAGTAGGGTCTGCTTTCTATGTTCACCCCCACTTTTAGCTTTTGTTTCACTGGTTTTCGACTTAGATGTGGCTGTGGGCCTGCTAATCAGACCCACAGCCCAGCTGTTCTCTCTCTAAATTCATACTATGTACTTTAGGTACATAACCCAATTGGTAAGGATCACCCTCTAGGGCCCTGTACAGTGTACCTTGGGTACCCAGGGCATGGGTGTACCCTAGGCCTACCAGGGGCTGCAGCATGTATTATGCCACCCCTGGCTGGCCTTCCATCATGACACAACTGGCTGATCACTCAGCTGGGGCAAGGTCGTGTAATCACCCCTTGCTTAGGTATAGTATACCTACCTTATATATAGACACATGGGTAACCTTTCAGTCACTCCTATGGCAGGCCTTAACAATCCTGAAGGCAGAGTGCTTGGTAACATGTGAGATGGTGCTCTAGCATGAGCTGAGCCTGTCTGCAGCTTTTAGAACCATGTCCTTATAGCTGTTCTATGATATCGCCTACCATATACTCTTAAAGTGCCTTATAATCCTCGCGGTTATGGTAACTATGGTTTGGCTTTATCGAAACATGTTGTGTAAGGTGTCTAACACTTTGGAATACTACCCCCACACCATTTCTGGCGATGAGGATAGTATTCCCCCCTTCTAGAGGGAGAAGACATGTTGAAGACCTACTACCCGGTTAAAGTTAACCAGAGCGCCAGCATCTCAAAATGGATGCTGCTGCCACAGACACAAGTCTGACCTCCTGCTGCTGGGAGTCCTTCCAGCGAGGGAGGCTTGGACAATAGGTTTCCTGCCTTGGGAGGTGCTAGCACCACCCTAGACAGGACTTAGTGTATTGGGGCAGGGAGGGATGAAAGAAACGAGACACTGCCTGGGGCACACAAGGTGTCCCATGCATAGTCCGGTTCAAACCGGTGCTGGGGCATTCCAGCCCCAGTCCTGGCGCGAAACTGGACAAAGGGAAGGGGGTGTACCCACCCCCCTTCCCTGGTCCCACCCATAGGAGGGACCTAGCAGGTAACCCAGCCCCCCAGATTTGGATAAGAGTGGTAGCTGGGCCCCAGGAGATTAGATTATCCTGAACCTGCAACTTGAACAGAAACTCTGGACCTTCGACATTCGACTACGGAAGAAGACTGAAGAATCTCCCTTGTGGCCAAGGAGTGGCCACCCTGTGCAAAGAGGCACCATAAAGCGACCTGCCATTTGCTTTGCCCAAGTTCTACAAGGAACCGACTGCAGAGCCCGACCAGCGCCTTGACTTCCAGACTTCTCCGACCCTGATCCAACTCCACAGCAAAGCTGAGATCCGTGGAGGCGACGAGAGACGTGGGACCGGCTACCTGGGAAAATTGGCTACTAGCTTCCAGCGCAGCTTCTGAGGCATCCTCGAAGTTGTGCTCTGGGGATTGAGAATCCCCAACCCCGAGCACCATCTGCACCGAAGATCAGCCCTCCACACTCCACGAGTTCTGCGTGGGGCCCTTCTGCATTTTCCTGCTCGACGCGTCTGTCTGGTTGTTTGCCCATTGGCTAGTAACCTTTGCAACGACAAACCCTTAACTTTCCACCACTGGTTTGGCTCCTCCAGACTGGCCCTTGCTTTCCTGTGAAAGAGAAGCACCTCAGGCCTTCCTGGTCTGCAACAGAGGCGAATCCTTCATCCTGCATGGGTTGTGCTTGCCAAGGCTTGTTGAGTCCGAACTCGACATCGACGCCGCCAACAGCAAGAGCCCTCGTGGGACAGCTCGCCTCCTGGTTCTGGTTGTCCTCGACGTCTCCTGGTACCCGTGGCTGCTGCGACAAGCTTCACCTCTTCACCAAGCTTCACCTCTTCACCTGCATCTTCACGACATCGCCTGGTTCCTTCCTGGTTCCTTCCCGGCTCCTGGCTGGTGACCTAGACTCTGTCCCCTCTGCTGGCAGGTACCCTCCTTCTTGATTCCAACCTTGGGATCCACCGGACACTCTTCACTGACTGCCTGTCAGCATCTTTTCTTCAGGCATCCATAGGAGTCGACGAAGAAACCAGACGCAAGTTCACACCTATGCACCCGCAGCCCGTGGGCTAGGTAAACTGAGTACTCCGGTGCTCACAAGGGTATTGACTATCCTAGGGTCTAGTTTCCAAGTCTCCAGCTCCTAGCTCTTTCCGAAGTGTCCTAAAACTCTTTATTTCTAAACATTACTATTTCTATCGACTTTAACGCGTGAGTGTTTCCACTCTGCACCTGAATCCCGTGGGCCTCCCACTGCCTAGTAACTGGTAGTATAGTGTAGCCCCAGCGATTCCATAGGCCTAGGCCTAACCTGTGTTCGTGACCGTGGTTCTTATACCACTTACTTAGTATATGGTTTGCGTGGCCCCTAGGGCCTAAATGCATTACTTACCTGTGTGACTTATGTATGCTTAAATAAGACTGTGTTGTACTTCCCTCGAATCTCATAAAGAGTGCTGAGGGTATTTTGACTAGAATAAATACATTCTATTTTTATATATATCTGTTGTGGTGTCCTTTCATTTGGTATTCAAGGGATTGCACATGGTATAACAGCTGGCTTCACATGCCATACAGAGTTTAGCCTAAGACTGCTCTTGTCCATGCTACCACTAGGATAGCTGGTCTATAAGGTTGACTTTACAACCAATCACCATAAGGGTTGTTTGGACTGATACAAGGTGTACACTAGAACTAGTGACATCATATATCAGGCCAACTTCTCACAAAGTCCACACCGTATGGCATGCCGTGCTGCATCTCGACCGTCAGGAAGTGCTTGAGTGAGTCGTGTCCGGGCCTCCACCGGGCACAAGGGTAGCACGTCCTCCACCGTATCCCACAGAGAGTGGGAATAACGGTCCAAAAGGCAGGCAGTATTTAAAGACCGCAGTCCCAAACTCAGGGACGAGAACAGTTTCTTGCCAAACTGTTCCAACCTCTTGGATTCCCGATCCGGAGGAGTGGACGGGAAGGAGGATTGGGAGGTTGAGGCCTGGATAACCAGACTCTCAGGGGTGGGGTGTTGGGAGAGACAACTGGGGTCGCCCGGAGCAGGGCAGTTGCGCCGGGCAACGTTCCGGTCCACAGGAGGGACTGTGGAGGGCTTGGACCAAGTGCCCTGCAGAACGTCAATGAGGGCCTCATCAAACTGCAGCAGAGGCTCAGTGGAGCTTGCTGTCGGTTGAAGGACCTCTGTGAGGACGTTAGTCCTCACGGCCACAGCAGGCAACTCGAGCCCTAGGGCTTCGGCCGCCTTGCGCAGCACCACTGAGAAGGCTGCACCCTCCTCAGAGGCCACAGTCAGAGGAGAGATGAAACCAGCGTCCGGGGAGGAATCCAGACCGCTGGCATCCCCCAATTCCTCTGCCTAGTCCTGAGAAAGTTGGGCCTGAGCGGCCATAGGGTCATCAGACCCCTCCCAGTCGCCCTCGTCATCCGATTCCCGATAAACAGGAGGAACGATCGGAGCCGGGCAGTAGATGAAGCGTTCACCAATCGGCGCCGGCAGCGGCGCCGCGCCGGCGTCGGGCCCGGACTGGGGCTAAACTGGGGAACGACGTCGTCCGGGGACGGCGTCGGAGGTGGAACCGGTGTCGGCGCCGGTGGAGGAGACGTCGTGAGGTCGACCGGTGCCGACTGAAATCCAGGCCTGGATCCCTCGGGGACCTGCGGCGTCGAGGCCGGAGCCGTCGACGGCGCCGCTGGCACGCGAGGTCGCCCAGTCGAACCTGCGGGGCACGAAGGCACGCCTACAGGCGTCGACGGCGGAGCCAGGCCCCTCATGGCCGAGAGGAAGGCACTGACTTCCGCCGGAGTCGCGTCAGTCCCAGGGACCGGCGGGTATGGGGACGGACACGGCTGCTGCGGCTCCGACGGAGCCACGGGGGTGGGACCACCCTGACCCTCGGCCGAGTCGCGCGACCAGCGAGGGGAGTCCGAAGAGCGATGTCGTCTCTTGGACTTCTTGGAGTGCTTCGACTTCCCCGAAGACCCAGACTAGCAATGACGATGGCTGCGGCTCCGCAATCGGTCCTTGGACCTCCTCCTGGACCGGGACCGAGAGCGGCGCGGAGCCGAGTGCCGAAGCACGAGAAGCTTACGGGACCGCTCCCGCCTAGCTTTCGATGTCAAGGCCTGGCAATTGAGGCTCGACTCTGCGTCATGGTCGGCCCCCAGGCAATAAAGGCACCGGCGATGGTGATCCGTCACCGACATCAGGCGATGACAGGCGTCACAGGATTTGAAACCAGGCATCCTACCGGCACCAGAGTCGAGTCGATAGACCAAAAAGAGTAAAAAACAAGCATTTGCAATGCAATAGGTCTCGCATTTGCAAGAGTTTGAGCTATTGGCATTGTAGATGGCAATACCTTTTATTTATGTGTTTTGAAAACCTGAAAGTGGTGCGTAAATAAGCACTTTGTACTTGTAGTCCTTGCTTATGACAAGCAAGTCTGTCAGTAAACGAGGCGCAGTTACTGCCAGCCTTGGTTCTCCTAAGCAACGACTATAATTAGAAAAGTGCGTGTTTACGACCGCTTGCAAGTTTTTAAACATACATAAAAGGCATCGTCATTTTCAATGCCAAAAGCTCAAACTCTCAAAAATGCGAGACCTATTGCGTTGCAAATGCTCGATTTTTTAATAAATGCAATTTGGGCTTGATATAACCTAAAACATATTCTGGAATTATGCTATGATTGAACCACTCAGAATAATGTGCTGCATGACCAAACACTTATAAGGTCCTAAAAGCGAGACCTATTGGCTATGCCAATGCTTGTTTTGTTATTGAACCAGCTGTAGCATCTGTAATGGCACTGCCCTGCACTGGTCATAAGTGATTATCACTAGCAAACAGAAGAGCTTTCTGGTTCTAGTCACCAGGTCGCTCTGGATATTGTCTATGGGGGTCTAAGCAGTGCACTGTAAGCACATTATGATTGAGCTGCTCATCATATCTGGGGAATGTCATCTTTTCTTGCGGTTCAGGCACGTATGGATCCGCCTTAAACTGGATTTTTTTCAAGGTTTTCTTTTTTACATAGAATAACTTATTATTATACAGCCATATTACACTAAGGAAAGCATGTTCACTGAACAGATATTGAAACGTGTGTTCCACGCGCCATTAAAATAACTGGAGCGTGCAAGAGTGCGCATTGGGGCACTTGTGTGTGCTATATGTCATGAACGACGTACAGGAAGCGCAACTGCCTATGGTAGGACATCACATTCCACTAACCTAATAGGGGCCATCAGGAAAGGTTGTGAAAGAATGGGGGAGAAAGGAGAACGAACGAGACAGACAGATACACACACACACACACACTTGAAGGAATGACTTTAAAGATTGCATTAATTAGATACAGGAAACAACATTTAACTAACTGCATTCGCCTCTCGAGTCTCGTGTGCGGCCAAACCGGAAGCAGGCGGATAAAATCTATCCCTTACCAGGCATAAAATGGAGTTTAAATGATTTTAAAACCGATACATTTGTTCGAACGCCATTAAAAAAAGCATAGCTGGGGAATTATCTGGAACATTCTTCATAATCTACAGCGACCTTTCTCATTTTGTTTTTATCAAATGTTAATTTTTTGTTTCTAATGAAGGACCTCACCAGACACTGATATCCAAGGAAGTAGTGACATTTCGGAGGACTTTTTTGGAAGTAGGTTGAGGGATTAAAGTTCACTTACAATTCCGGTCAAAGACAGAGGGCTTCAGTCCGACGCAGTTTGGAAGGTAAGTCAAGTTCCTAGTGGGTGGCACAACCACACCACCAGCAGGGGGAGCCCAGTCTCTTAGAGGCAGCCGCTACGTCACTCAATAGTATAGACTACTTCTTTAGCTTAGCTCATCCTGGCCTTCAGTGAATTCAGCTTTACACTCTTAACACCAACATAAAATGTAAAGGATGTCCTGCTTCCAGCAAACCTGCATCACACGCCCAAAGCCTGTTGACTCTTGCATTCAATGAGAAGGCCTACTCGAACGCCTGACTGCAGCCTTCCTAGGCAATCAGTAGGTCCCCAGGCAAAAGGATTTCTCTTAAGTAAACTGTACACATGCTGCATGCATCACTTGTAATGCTATAAGACTTGACACGTCTTCATACTTTTTAAACAAAGCTAACTGGATCTGGAGGGAATAAAATCTCTATCCCAAATACGCATAAGTAGTCCTGTGGGGAAAAAATGTTGCTCCCTTACTTTACAGGACAAGCGACACTGAAAGCAATCACGAAAGCGATCGCTATTGTAAAAAAAAACACCAAAAAAAAACGCCCGCGAGTGGTGTGCGCGCGCGCCACTGCGAAACGTGTTTTCGATTATTGCGTCCGTGTCTGAGCACGATAATTGAAACCAAATGGCCTTTGGTGCACGTAATAGACACCAATAGGCCATGGGCGTGCCATCTTTCAGAAACACACGCACGCAAAGGCCAATCACGGAAGCCAAAAGGAAAAGCACACGCACAAGCGTGTGTGATTCCAGGTACCGTTTTGGAACCCCGGACAAAAAGACTCTTGCTGCGCGAGCAGGGCTACGCACTGCATCGCTAGACGTGAGACCTAAAAACGAATGGCCAGTGCAACTAAGGAAAATTGCCCCTGTTCCTTGGTTGGGGGTTAGCAGCCATAACTGGGGAGCAGTAGATCTCTCTCATTCCACGGGCCAGGTGCCACTGCACCTGCTGCACCAGTGACAGATTTGGCCCTGGCTGGAGCATTGGTAAAGTAAAAAAAAGGAGCGTACTCTTGAGAAATAGCAGTTAAAGGGGTGAGCGTCTGTTGGGGACCAAATCCTGTGCTAGAGAGGGGAGAATGGAAGAACACAGAGATAGAGAAGGGGTGGGCGCAATAACAGTGTTGAGATTACAACAGGATGCTATCTAAAGCTCCGTGTAACATTCCACTAAATTTACTGGCCTTACAAACAGTCTACCCCATCATTGCCAACTCAATAACAAATACTGGCAAAGCTAAAAGGTCTTGCCTACAAGAGAGTAATTGGTTTTGTCAATGTCTTTTAGCCATGTTGCACAGCAGCTCTGGCCACGTCATGATGTTTTTTTTTTTTATTGCAGCCAGAACGGGAGGCAAGACTGAGGGGAGCGTTTGGGTTGGTTGGAGGGCTGTAGGTGGGAGAAAAAAACAAGGGTGACAGACAATGGAGGGTGTAGCGAAAAATACACTACGACGTGGCCCGAACTGGCCAACAAGTAAGGTTCATCTTAAAGCAAACACACCCAGTTCATTAAATTAGGGCCGGAGCGCACACTTGTCAAAATCTGGGCCAAACACCTGAGCAGTATCCAATGATAGAACTGCGATTGGCACCAAAGTGTCTTTGGTATATTCCATACAATCGAAAAGCTGTCTATGATTAAGAAGAGTACTCCAGTCTGGCATGAATCCGGATTGATACCAGTGTATTAATGTTGAAATGACCCGCCCGTTCCAAAAACTGCATCAGCCGTACAATGTCAAAAGGAACAAATGATGGACGGAGTGCTGAACAATGCAGACATTCACCACCAGTTGAAAAAATATGGATTTAATCCATTGTTCTTTTGCTCATCACGCCATTCTAGTTTGGAGACTGATTTGCATATGGCTGGGTTCAAACTACAAACGACATGGTGGCAATCTACATGGAACCTTCCAAGAGATAATATTGAGTTCTACAGAAAGCTTTGTACATGCCATTATGAACCTGTGTAGCCAATCCATTTGCTGAAGCAGAGATATGAGGGAGGGCATGTGTGTTGCTTGGATGGGTGCGAGATGGTAGGGATGCTGTTCTGGGATTTGGGTTGGGACTTCATGATGGTTCCTGCCTGATTGCTTCCAGCGAGTTGTGTTGACTTGGCTTTGGTTCTATATAGTCTTTCCTTTCAGCAGGACGTCTAGTAGGCTGGCCTTCACGTGGGTGAATCTGTTTGTTGGTTTATGCTCGATACCCTTCCTTTTGGTATATTTTAGGAATCCCAGCTGCATAGTTTTAAGTAAGACACCTAGAAAAGAGATTTGACTCTTGGAGTTGATATAAATCTGACCAACAAGTAAAAAGTGAACAAAAAGGAAAGGAACGTAGTAAGGCACTTAAACACGGCTGAAGAGAGCATCATCAGTGAAAAAGTGTAGGGAAACTGCTGAAAGGAGTCTACAATGGGGAAATGAAGAAAGATTTTGAAACAATGGTAGAGTGTAGGAGTGTGAAAAATGAAGTCTTCCAATTAACGAGTGCCACATAAGTTTATAAACCTGCATTATTAATATAGCGTGTAGTAAATTAAATAATTGACTGAAACCGAACAGCACTTGCCTTTAAAGTTGGATCTAAAGAGAATTCTTAATCGCAGGCTTGACATTCCACAAGTAAATGTTAAAAAAACTCGCACTTCGTATTCGTTGGCATCAGAAACGGTAACTCAGCTGGAATGAAGTACGTTTAATAAAGTTGGGTTCATGAACGTCAATACTATAAAAGTGATTAGAGGAGGACCGTAGCGGGCAGCCTAGGAGGAGGACAGAATTCAATGGTTCACCAGGGGGAGGGAAGGCGTCATGTTAGGAAAAGTGATCGCGATCGGGATCACGATCAAACATCAAAGCGGCCGTGCGGCCGCGAAAGTGAAAGTAATAGCGGTAAAGCGGGGCGCGCGCTCCCGCGCACATGCACTGTACCTCTAGGCCGGCCTGGTAGCACTTTTTGGAGCCCTCTCAATAAGTCTCGCCAGACCAGCGCATGCGCTGGGTCAGGCGAGACCTAAAAAGTTAGTCAAAAAATTACTAGGGGTAAGCTCTTCCCGGATCGGCGCTTACTGGCGCGGAAAAAAGAAGAACGGACATCAGCGCGCGAGGGCGGCGTCTAAGTACTCAGACGACGTCATACCGGCGCACGACGCCGACGACGGACGCGGAGCCGCAGACGACGCCTAGCGACGCGCAAGGGGTATTGCTACAAAAATCTTTCCGGATCCAGCCTGACGCCTGGGGATATTCTAAGGTGAGGAATCTAACTAACGTGTTTCTTTCAGATAAGTCTTGCAAGACAGAGCGTGCGAAGTGGCCCTCCCTCCTCATCTCAGAGTCTAAGCAATAATGCTTTGCGAAGGTATGGAGGGAGGCCCAAGTCGCGGCCTTATAAATGTCTGCCACACGAACACCCCTGGCCAAAGCAGAGGTGGAAGACTTAGCCCTAGTAGAGTGAGCTCTAATACCCTAAGGAGGAACCTTACCAGCCAGGACATAGCAGATCTTGATGGCAAGGATGATCCATCTTGATAAGAGTGCAGTTGTGCACAGCTTTTCCTTTAGAATGTCCAACATACCCCACGAAAAGCTGATCGTCCAAACGAAAGTCTTTCGTTCTGTCCAAGTAAAAGCTCACAGCTCTTTTTGGGTCTAGACGATGAAGCCTTTCCTCCTCCTTGGAGGGATGAGGAGGTGGATAAAAAACAGGGAGAGTAATAGACTGCCCCAAATTAAACGGAGTAACCACTTTAGGCAGGAAAGCAGCCCTGGTCCTGAGTACCATCCTTTCAGCATGTAATGTTAAAAACGGGGGTTTAGAACTAAGAACTTGAAGCTCACTCAACCTCCTTGCTGAGGTTATGGCTACAAGAAATACCGTCTTAAAGGACAACAGCCTCAAAGGACAACTATGAAGAGGCTCAAACGGAGTCCCCATCAGAAAAGTTAAGACAAGATTAAGGTCCCACTGTGGCATTACAAAAGGAGTAGGTGGAAACCTGTTTGTAAGTCCTTTGATAAACCTTAGTACAATAGGAGATTTAAATAACGACGGTTGATCAGGAAGACATAGAAAAGCCGATAAGGCCGATAGACAGCCCTTGACCGTAGCCACAGTACAGCCGTGCTGAGCCAGGGAAAGAGCAAACTGAAGCACATCAGAAAGATGGGCTTTTAAAGGGTCAATGGATCTCTCTCCACATCATTTAACAAACTTAGACCACCTATATGAGTAAATGGACTTGGTGGAGTGTCGCCTGGCCGATAAAATAACATCCACCACATCAGGCGGGAGAGAGAAGGAATTCAGGTTGCCCCGTTCAATCTCCAGGCATGAAGGTGTAAGCTCTGGAGGTGGGGGTGTAGAACCTGCCCCTCCGACTGCGAGAGAAGGTCTGCCCTCAGAGGGAAACGGAGCGGAGGGCACGAGGAGAGGTGGAGAAGATCTGTATACCACACCCTTCTTGGCCAATCCGGGGCGACCAAAATAACTTGGGCCTGGTCTTGGCGAATCTTCCTCAGAACCCGAGGAATAAGGGGTATGGAAGGAAACGCATAAAGGAGTTGTGAGCCCCAACTCAACTGAAACGCGTCCCCCAACGCCCCCTGCATCGGAAACTGGAGACTGCAGAATGACGGGCAATGCGCGTTCTCGCAGGTGGCAAATAGGTCCATCCGAGGAGTTCCCCACATCCGAAAGACGTAACGAACCACCTCCGGATGGAGCCGCCACTCGTGGTCGGCGGAGAACTGCCGACTGAGACTGTCTGCACGCACGTTCAGAACTCCGGCCAGATGATTTGCCATCAGACAAATCTGATGGTCCTAAGCCCAGGACCAGAGACGCAGAGCCTCTCTGCAGAGACAATGCGACCCCACTCCTCCCTACTTGTTGACATACCACATCGCGGTCCATCAGGACTTGAACAGACGGACCGCGAAGGGAAGGGAGGAAGGCCTTCAGTGCCAAACGAATCGCCCGCAATTCCAGAAGGTTGATGTGAAGCAACCTTTCCTCTGGAGACCAAAGACCTTTGATCTCCAGATCCTCCAGATGCGCACCCCACCCTAGGGCGGAGGCATCCGCTATCACGGTGGCCACCGATGGAGGCAGATGGAAGGGCTTCCCTTGAGACAAATTGCCCTCCACGCTCCACCAAGATAGATCCGCTGCAGCTTCTCTGGAGAGCCTGATCGACTCCCTGAGATCTCCTTTGTGTTGATACCACTGCCTGCGGAGGCACCACTGGAGCGCCCTCATGTGCCAGCGTGCATGGTTGACCAATAGAATGCAGGAAACGAACAGACCGAGCAGACGAAGGACCTTCAGAACTGGAACAACCGCTCCATTGTGGAATAAAGGGATCAACTCCTGAATGTCGAGAATTCTTTGAGGAGGAGGAGGATATGCTCGACACACAGTAGTGTCCAGTACCGCCCCTATGAACAGTTTGCGTTGAGAGGGCACCAGTTGAGATTTGGGCACATTGATCGAAAAACCCAAGTCGAATAACAGCCGAGATGTTACCTGCAGATGATGTTGCACCATCTCTGGGGACTCTGCCTTCAGAAGCCAGTCGTCCAGGTAGGGGAAAACCGGAATCCCCGACCTCTTGAGATGAGCAGCCACCACCGCCATCACCTTCGTGAAGACTTGAGGTGCGGTAGTAAGACCAAACGGGAGGACCGTAAACTGGTAATGTTGCGACCCAACCGTAAAACAGAGATACTACCTGTGCGACTTCAGGATTGGGACATGGAAGTACGCGTCCTGCAAGTCGATCGACACCATCCAGTCTCCTTGCTGCAATGCTTGAAGAACCTGCGCAAGGGTCAGCATCTTGAATTTCTCCTGTTTCAGGTAAAAGTTCAAGACTCTGAGGTCCAGGATCGGACGCAATCTGCCGTCCTTCTTGGGAATCAGGAAATACCGGGAGTAGCATCCCTGACCCCTTTCCTGCTCTGGAACCACCTCTATCGCACCCTTTTGAAGCAAAGCTAGAACCTCCTTCTGCAAAAGAAGCAGATGGTCTTCTGAGCAGTAACCCTGGCAAGGAGGGAAATGGGGAGGAAACTCCCGAAAGGGAAGGGCGTACCCAGTCTCCACGAGGTTTAAAACCCAAAGGTCGGTTGTAACAGATTTCAACCTCGCAGAAAGTGGGACACCCGACCCCCCGCAGGTCTCACATGATCTAGGATGGGGGATCTAGGGCTGCTTCCCTGAAGCTTCATTGGGAGCAGAGGAGGCAGAAGATGAAGATGGGTTGCGGCCAGAACCTCTACGTCCCCTTTGCCTTCTCCTATACGACCTATAGAGGGGATTCTGCTGCTGCTGTTGAGGCTGCCGGAAGGAACGAAATGAGGATCTCCCAAAGACTCTGAATTTCCTAAGACCAAATCCCTTATCAGGAGTCTGTAATCCTAAAGATTTCGCCGTTACCCGGCTCTCTTTAAATCTTTGCAAGGCGGAATCAGCCTTTTCGCCAAAAAGTTTTTCTCCGTCAAAAGGCAAATCTACCAAAGTGGCTTGAACATCAGTAGAGAAGCCAGAACGACGAAGCCACGCTTGCCTCCTAGTGGCTATCGACGATCCCATTATCCTCGCCAGAGAATCAGCCGTGTCAAGCCCCGACTGAATTACCTGCCTTGCAGCAGCCTGAGTGTCAGTGACCACCTCCATAAAAGAAGCTTTATCTCCTTCTGGCAGCTTAGGGGCTAATGATTTCATAGAGTCCATAAGAGCATGAACGTAGCGCCCTAGTAAGCAGGTGGCATTAGTGGATTTAAGCGCCATGCTCCCTGAAGAAAAGGTCTTTTTAGCTGCTTGATCAGTCTTTTTAGACTCCCTATCCGCAGGAGTCTGAGGGAAGGCGCCTGAAGAATGCTTCGAACATGAAGCTTGCACCATCAGGCTTTCTGGAGAAGGGTGGGAAGATAGAAAACTTGGATCCCCAGGAGCCACCCTATATCTCCTTGCCACCTGTCTGGAGACTGCCGGCGAAGAGTGGCTTACACCAGACGTCCATAACTGGCTCCAAGATAGCCTCATTAAAAGGCAACAAGGGTTCAATAGTTGAAGCTGGCGAATGTAGTACTTCAGTTAGAAGGTTTGGTTTATATTCAGCAGAGGGTAACTGCAAGTCCAGCAACTCTGCGGCCTTCTTAATAACTAAATGTTAGGGAGCCAGTTCTTGCGGTGGCGGTGGCGAGGATCTAGTAGAAGAATGCTCCCACTCCGGAGTTGTATGAAGACCACTAGCATCTTGAATGCCTTAAAAGTCGTCGTCAGAAGATGTATCCACCTCAACTTCTTCCACATCCTCCCTATAACGCTCCTCTTCCAAGACTCTCTGGGCCTCTCTCCTTGAACGGATCCGAGGAACCGGCGCCGGTGGTGCCGTACGCGGAGTCGGTGAAACCAAACGTGGAGTCGGCGGCGCCGGAGTCGGCGGCGCAGGACGTGGAGCCGAGGGAGTCGGCAACGGCGTCGAGGAGGGCTCCGAAGAAGGCCGATCCAAACGAAGCCGAGATGGATCCCCAGACGGCGCCGGAAACTGCCTCGAAGGAGCCATCGGCAAAAAGGGCATAAATAGGGCCTGAGCATAATGCTGCGGCACTCCCAAGGCGTATGCCATAGGACCCACGGGACCAGATGGTGCGCCGGATGGGAAGGCAGCCCGGTGAAAAATCCCATACATCGCATTAAGAAAAGGCGTCGAATCCGCACCCGGGAACTGCGGATAAGGGATTGATCCCGAATCCGACTAAAGAGTACCTGGAACCGGAGCCGAAAAGTCCGACAGGAGCCACAGGATCAGCCGGCTCTGGAGAAAGCTCTTTTTCTTGCTCTTGCTCGACGTCAGAAGCAGAAGACTCCACTGGCGCCGGAGACTGCGCCTGGGACCGCTTCGGCGAAGGTGACCTCTCTGGAGACTTCCTAGGAGATGGAGAAGGAGATACAACATCCTTACTTCGACGTCGAGGCGACGGCGATCTCGAAGCCTTGCTCTTCGAAGACCGGCACCGAGAGCTATGCTTTCTTTTCTTGTGATGCTTCTTCGACTTCGAAGAGTGTGAAGTCGACGACTCCGGCCTCGATCTCTCCTTCTTCCTACCCCTCTTTTCCTTCTTCACCTTGGCCATGAAGAGCTTCGCCTCTCTCTCCTTCAAGGCCTTGGGGTTCATTCTTCTGCAGCTGGAACAGTCCTCCACATCGTGGTCAGAAGAAAGGCACCACAAACAATCTTCATGGGGGTCAGTCATTGACATGTGGCCCCTACATTCCCTACAAGGTTTGAAACCTGACTTCCTAGTCGAAGACATGGTGAATTCACAAACAGTAACCCACTACTAGACTATAAAGTAGCTGGAAAACCGTTACGCGTCGACGGCGCGGAAAAAAGGGAACTGACGTCATCATGCCAACGTGGCTCTCTTATAGCTCCGGTGACGTCATACGGAGTCGCAAGTGGAGCCGAAGCATTAAGACGTCCACGTCGTCGTAGAGATCTGGGGAAAAATGTTCCATGGAATGCTGGCGCAGGGGATATTCACAAGGTGAGGAATCCACTGGCAGATGTATCCATCAGAAATCCAAATTCTAAGACCGCAGGAGCCAAATCGCTAGGTTGAGCTGCATGGAGTCCGGATGCATGATCTCTCCATAGTTCTGTGTTAACAGGTTTAGTGATAGTTGCAGTTTTTGATGTGGTACCACTGAGAGTTCCAGTAGTGTGGTGTACCACGGTTGCCTTGCCGATGTTGGTGCAATGAGAATCAGTGTGACGGAGTGTTGCTGCAGCTTGCACACCACTAACAGAATGAGTGGGAGAGGCGGAAAAGCGTACGCAAATCTGCCTGACCAACTCATCCATATCGCATTGCCTTTGGACAATGGGTGTGGATCCCTGGCGGCGAAGCTTGGGTTTAGAAGTGTGGCGAACAGATCTATTTGTGGCTTTCCCCATACTTGAATGAAAGGTTGAAGCACCTGCGGATGAAGTTCCCACTTGTTAATCTGTTGTCTCTGATGACAACAGATCTGCAACCTGATTTTGAACTCCTGGTAGATGTTCTGCTAGTAGACAGATGTTTTGAGGAATGGCCCACCTCCATATGCTCTGCGCCAGCCGGTGAGCTGTAAGGAGTGTGCTCCTCCCTGTTTTTGAATGTAGTACATGGCTGTCATATTGTCTGTGCGGACTAAGACAGCCTTGCCTGATAGGTAAATTTTAAATGATTTTAGAGCTAGAAAAAGGTCTAGCAACTCCAGTTGGTTTATGTGGAGTAGCTTCTGTTGTGGTGTCCACCTGCCCTGTACTGTGCGCTCTGACAAATGAACTCCCCAGCCGGTGAAGGATGCGTCTGTGGTTAGTACTACCTGTGGAACTGGCTCGAGGAACAGCCGTCCTTTGGAAAGGTTTTTGGTGTTCCACCACTGCAGAGAACGATGTGTCCGGCCCTTGACCTTGAGCCTGGTGCCACTGGCTTGCTAGCACTCTTGCAGGGGGCGCATCTGGAGTCTTGCGTGCGGTACTACGAAAATGCAAGATCCCATCATTCCAATTACTTGCATGAACACTCGAGCTGGTAGACAGTGTTGCGGTTGAATTTTTTGTACAAGAGCTTGCATGCTTTGTATTCTTATTGGATTGGGGAATGCAAGTCCTTTGGAGGTGTCTATTGTGGCACCTAGATTCTGTTGAGACCGGGATGGTTGGAGGTGCGACTTTGTTTTGTTTATAGTAAAACCGAGTTTGTGTAAAAGATGAATGGTCTTGTGTGTGTGCTGGATGCATTGCTGGTATGACTTGGCTTTTATTAACCAGTCGTCCAGATATGGGAAGCCATGGATGTTTTCCCTTCTCAAGTGTGCTGCTACTACCGCAAGACACTTTGTGAAGACTCGGGTTGCTGTAGTGACTCCGAAGGGGAGGACTTTAAATTGGTAATGCTGACCGTCCACTACAAACCGAAGGTACTTTCTGTGAGCTTGGTGAATGGGAATGTGAAAGTAGGCGTCCTAGAGATATTTAAGTGGTCTGACTGTATGTAAAGGTTCAGGGGTCTCAGGTCCAGTATAGGTCTGAGGGAGCTGTCTTTTTTTGGAATAAGGAAATATAGAGAGAGTAAACCCCTGTGTTTTGATGGTGTAGTGAAACTGGTTCTATTGCATGTTTGTGCAGTAGAGCAACAACCTCCTGTTTTAGGAGTGCGAGATGCTCTTGTGACATGGGACGCTGTCTGGGTGGTATTGTTGGAGGAGTGGAAGTGAGCTCCAGGCAATAACTTGACTGAATTATTTGTCTCACCCACCTGTGTTCTGTTGTGATGGAGTTCCAGACAGAAAGGAATTGTTGTAATCTCCCCCCCGACAGGAGTGGAATGGTGTGAGGGGAGGGAAGTCACTGCTTGGGGGCGGAGGCAGTACAGCTGTTACCTCTGCCTCTACCTTTAGTATTGTTGCCTCTGTATCCTCCTCTGTAATAACCTCTATTGGGCGAGGATTGAGTGGGAGTTTTGTAAGAGGAGGAGGCAGTATTGGTAGGAAAAGTTGTTGAGGCGCCCCTATACGAGGAGCGACGAAAGGACGCTCTGGGAGTTTGATTTTGTAAAGCTCCCATGGATTTTGCAGTGTCGGTGTCCTTTTATCTTTGAGAGAGGTATCAACCGTGGGACCAAACAGATGTTGTTGGTCAAAGGGTCGATTGAGAATACTGGTTCGTACTTCTGGTTTGAAACCAGAAATACGCAGCCAGGCATGCCTGCGTAAAAGTATGCCGGTATTTATTGCTCATGAGGCTATGTCCGCAGCATCTAGTGCGCAACGGATGGAAGTGTTAGTAATGACCTTCCCTTCCTGTATCAAATCAGTAGCCCTGGTCTTTTATTTGTCTGGTAGATGTTGTATAAGTGTTTCAAGCTCATTGTAGTGAGCCCTATCGTATCTTGCCAACAGAGCTTGGGTGTTTGCGATTCTTCAGACGTTGGCTGCTTGAGATGTCATAATTTTGCCTGAAGCATCTAAGAGTTTGGATTCTTTATCAGGGGGTGGAGCGTCCCCTGTTGTCTGAGAGTTAGGTCTTTTTCATGCGTTGGAGACCACTAAAGAGTCTAATGGTAGTTGGCCCTTGATATTGGAGCGGCTTTATACTTTTTCTCCAACCTGGGATTAATTACCCTGGCCCGGACGGAATCTTTAAATACGTCTGGTGCGTGTTTTATAACCCCTTTAAGCATTGGTAAGATGGTTGTGGTCTTATGAGAGGGTAATAATGTGTCCATAAGGAAGTCGTCATCCACTGGATCGTTTTGGAGATCATCCCCATGAAAGGCTGCTGCACTGTGAATGAGTTGTGTGAACCCTATGGTGTCATCTGGAGGAGATGACCTAGAAGGGTATGCGTCATCTTGGGGTAGATCTGGGGCATCTGGTAGTGAGAAAGTGGCTCTGTATATACTGTTCCTTAATAGGTACAGGGTGTACAGAGTCCACAGTCCCCCAGGGTTTGACAGAGGTTAACGTTAGATATAACCTTACTCCCTAAAGTGGTAGCTTGGTCGAGCAGTAAGGCAGTATCAGAGGACAGTGTAAAGCATTTGTTGTACACACTCAGTCAGCAAATGGTCTCACACACTCAATAACTGAACTCTAGGCGAACAAGTTACTTACCTTCGGTAACGATGTATCTGTAAGAAACATTAGTTAGTTAGATTCCTCACCTTAGAATATCCCCAGGCGTCAGACTGGATCCGGAAGATTTTTCGTCAGCAATACCCCTTGCGCGTCGCTAAGCGTCGTCTGCGGCTCCGCGTCCGTCGTTGGCATCGTGCGCCAGAATGACGTCGGAGTACTTAGACGCCGCCCTCGCGCGCTGACGTCAGTTCTTGTACATAGCCTTCCGCGCCAGGAACGCAGAGCCATGCAAGATACCGACACTGGTGCCAAAAAATTCTAGGGCCCTGAAAGGGATAGCCTTAACCCTATTTGTCAGTTCGCAGAACGGGGAGGATGGGTGGGTCGGTGAGGAATCTAACTAACTAATGTTTCTTACAGATACATCGTTACCGAAGGTAAGTAACTTGTTCATCTGAAAGAAACACGTTAGTTAGATTCCTCACCTTAGAATAGATACCCAAGCAATACCATCCCCGGTGGTGGGTCTGCGAACCAAGATCACACCAGAAAGTCCTGGAGGACAGAACGGCCAAAGAAGCCATCCCTCCGGACTTGGCTGTCAAGGCAATAATGCCTGGCAAACGTGTGTAGCGAAGCCCAGGTCGCCGCCTGACAGATGTCCTGCAAAGGGACACCCCGTCCCAAAGCAGTAGTAGCCGCTGTGGCCCGAGTAGAATGGGCGCGCAGCCCAACAGGAGGGTCCTTTTTTGCCAAGGAATAACACATTTTGATGCACAAAAGGACCCAACGAGAGATGGTCCATTTGTGCACAGCTTTCCCCTTCTTAGCACCCACGTATCCAACGAAAAGTTGGTCGTCCACCCGGAACTGCTTTGTGCGGTCCAGATAAAAGGAGAGCGCACGTTTTGGGTCCAGACGGTGGAGCCTCTCTTCCTCTTTGGAAGGATGCGGAGGCGGAAAGAAGGTGGGCAAGGTGACAGACTGCCCAAGATGAAAGGGGGTCACCACTTTCGGAAGAAAGGAGGGACGAGGCCGAAGGACAACCTTGTCCGGATGAACAGAGAGAAAAGGAGGCTTTGATGATAAAGCCTGGAGCTCACTCACCCGTCTAGCCGAGGTGATGGCTACCAGAAAAGCAGTTTTAAGCGTCAGCAGACGAAGAGGACAATTATGAAGAGGCTCAAAGGGAGCGCACATTAGAAACGTGAGAACAAGATTCAAGTCCCACTGAGGCATTACAAAAGGGACAGGAGGGAACGTGTGAGTAATGCCTTTGAGAAAGCGTGTAACCACAGGGGACTTGAAAAGAGAAGGCTGATCAGGAAGCCGCAAGAAGGCAGAGATGGCAGCAAGATAACCTTTCAAGGTGCCCTGGGCAGAGCCCTGTCGGGCCAAAGAAAGAAGAAAGAGGAGAACCTCAGAAAGAGGGGCGGAGAGGGGATCCACAGCCTTTGCTGTGCACCATGCCACAAATTTGTTCCACCGGCAGGCGTATACCGTCTTTGTGGAGGGACGCCTGGCTGCCAGAATGATATCACAGGCTTCAGGAGGCAAGTCAAATGGCATCAACTGCCGCCGCTCAATCTCCACGCATGGAGGTGGAGGCTGGACAGGTTCAGGTGGAGGACCGTCCCCTGCTGCTGCGACAGAAGATCCTCCCGAAGGGGCAGACGTATCGGAGGATCGGTCAACATACTGAGTAGCTCGGGATACCAGTACCTTCGTGCCCAATCCGGAGCCACCAAGATGACTTGGGCCCGGTCGTGCCTGATCTTCTTCAGCACTCTGGGCAGAAGTGGTATAGGCGGAAAGGCGTACAACAGACCGCAACTCCATTCGTGACAAAAAGCGTCGCCGAGCGAGTGCCGCCTTGGAAATTCCAACGCGCAGAACTGCTGACATTGCGCGTTCTCTTCGGTGGCGAATAGATCTAACCAAGGCTCTCCCCACTGCTGAAAGAGACCTTGCGCCACTTCGGAGTTCAGACGCCATTCGTGATCCATCATGCACCGGCGGCTGAGTTCGTCTGCTCTGGCGTTCAGAGAGCCCGCCAGATGTTGAACCACTAGGGTGACGCCCTGGTGTTCCAGCCACGTCCAGAGGCGCAGAGCCTCCCGACAAAGGGTCTACGACCCCACCCCGCCCTGTTTGTTGCAATACCACATGGCGGTGGTGTTGTCCGTGAACACCTGCACGCCACTTCCCCTGACAGAGGGAAGGAAGGCTTTCAGTGCAAGTCGGATCGCTCTCAACTCCAACAGGTTGATGTGGAGGCGAGACTTCGCCGGAGACCAGAGGCCTCTGATCTCCGCCTCTCCCATATGGCCACCCCATCCCAGGAGGGATGCATCCGTCACTATGACATGCTCCGGTTGGGGAAGGGAGAGGCTCTTGCCCGTGACCCAATCGCGGTCCGTGAGCCACCACTGCAACTACTGTGCAGTGCCCTCCGAGATCAAGACATGGTCGGACAGGTTGCCGTGATGCTGGGCCCACTGAAACTTCAGGTCCCACTGCAGAGCCCGCATGCGCCGCCTGGCGTGATGCACTAGTAGGATGCAGGAGGCCATCAGCCCCAGAAGCCGCAACACTAGCCTGACCGAAACCCAGGATAGAGGCCGAAAGATGGGAATCAGGGCCTGAATATCCCGGACCCGCTGTTCCGGCGGATAGACCCGGAACTGCGCCGAATCGAGAACTGCTCCGATGAAGAGGAGCTTCTGAGAGGGACTCAGGTGTGACTTCGGCACGTTGATGGAAAACCCCAGCAAATGCAGGAGATCCGCCGTAGTCTGGAGGTGGGAGACGACTGCCTGGGGCGAGCCCGCCTTCAACAACCAGTCGTCGAGATAGGGGAAGACTGGAACCCCTGATCTGCGCAGATGAGCTGCGACCACCGCCATCACTTTCGTGAACACCCGAGGGGCACTCGTAAGGCCGAAGGGGAGCACGGTAAACTGAAAGTGCTCCTGACCCACTGTGAACCGCAGGTAACGCCGGTGGGCCGGCAGGACGGGGATGTGGAAATATGCGTCCTGCAAGTCCAACGCTACCATCCAGTCTCCAGGGTCTAGGGCAGCTAGAACCTGAGCCAAAGTTAACATTTTGAACCTTTCCTTCCGGAGGAAGGCATTGACGTTCCGGAGGTCCAAGATAGGGCGTAGGCCCCCTTTGCCCTTCTTGGGAACCAGAAAGTAGTGGGAATAACAACCACGACCTACTTCTGGGCTCGGAACGCGCTCGACGGCCCCCTTGGCCAAGAGGGCCGAAACTTCCTCATGGAGAAGATTCAAATGATCCCCCGAGATACGGTGGTGCTGCGGTGGCATGGCTGGAGGGGCCGTCTCGAAGGGGAGGGAGTAGCCCCTTCAGACGATTTGCAGCACCCACCTGTCCGATGTGATGGACCGCCAGTGGAGCAGGTGATGGCGAACTCTGCCGCCCACTGGCGTGGAATGGGCCTGAAAGCTCGGACTAGGAAGGCTTTGAGGCGAATGCTGCCGGGGTGGATGTGGGCTGACCGCGTCGTCCTCCAGAACCGCCTCGGCGGAAACCACGTCCGCGACCGCGCGCAGGTTGGTTCTGCGGCTGGTGGCTAGGCTGACATGAGGAGGCACCCCTTCCTTGGCCACGAAAGGGGCGAAAGGCGGAAGTTTGCGACCGCGGGGCCGAGAGGCCCAAGGACTTGGCCGTAGCCCGGGAGTCCTTAAAGCGATTCAGCGCACTGTCCGCTTTATCACCAAAAAGGCGAGTGCCATCAAAGGGCATGTCCATGAGAGAGCTCTGGACATCCCCCGAAAAGGACGTGGACCACAGCCAGGCGTGACGCCGAAGCGCCATCGTGGTAGAAATCGCCCTACCCAGCGAATCCGTAGTGTCAAGCCCACATCGGATTGCATGCCATGCTGCATCCCTCCCATCGGCCAGAGCCTGGGTAAGTCGTGTCTGGGCCTCCTCCGGACACAGGGGCAGCACGTCCTCCACCGCATCCCACAGAGAGTGGGAATAACGGTCCAAAAGACAGGCGGTGTTCAAGGACCGCAGACCCAAACTAAGGGAGGAGAACAGCTTTTTGCCAAACTGTTCCAGTCTCTTGGAATCCCGGTCCGGCGGAGCGGTCGGGAAGGAGGATTGGGAGGTAGAAGCCTGGATGACCAGGCTCTCGGGGGTGGGGTGTTGGGACAGAAAACTGGGGTCGCCCGGAGCAGGGCGGTGGCGCCTGGCGACGTTCCTGTCCACAGGAGGGACTGTGGAGGGCATGGACCAGGTGCCCTGCAGAACGTCAATGAGGGCCTCATTGAATTGCAGCAGAGGCTCAGTGGAGCTTGCTCCAGACTGAAGCACCTCAGTGAGGACGTTAGTCCTCACAGCCACGGCAGGCAGCTCGAGCCCAAGGGCTGCGGCCGCCTTGCGCAGCACCACAGAGAAAGCAGCACCCTCCTCCGAAGCCACAGTCGGAGGAGAGATGAATCCAGTGTCTGGTGAGGTATACAGACCACTGGCCTCCCCCAGTTCATCTGCCCAGTCCTGTGACAGTTGAGCCTGAACGGCCATAGGGTCATCGGACCCCTCCCAGACGTCCCCGTCATCCGATTCCTGGTAAACAGGAGGAAGGATCGGAGCCGGACGATAGACATAATGTATCTCTAACGGCGCCGTACGCGGCGTCCATCGACGCCGTAACGGCGCCGTGTCCGGAGCGGGGCTGAACTGGGGCTGGACGCCGAGCGGAGCCGGCGTCGGACGTGGTACCGGTGTTGACGCCGGCAGAGGAGGCGTCACGAGGTCGACCGGCGTCGACGGGGACTCGGGGACGAGTCCTTCGGGAACCTGCGGCGTCGTGGCCGGCGACGGCGCCGGGGCCTGAGCCGCCGGCATGCAAGGTTGCCCAGTCGGGTCCGCGGGGCCCGAAGGCGCGCCAGCGGGCGTCGACGGCGGAGCCAGGTTCCTCATGGCCGAGAGGAAGGCACTGACTTCCGCCGGCGTCGCGTCAGTCCCAGGGACCTGCGGGTATGGGGACTTACGCGGCGCCTGCGGCTCCGCCGGAGCCGCGGGGGTGGAACCACCCTGACCCTCAGCCGAGTCGCGCGACCGGCGAGGGGAGTCCGAAGAGCGGTGTCGCCTCTTGGACTTCTTGGAGTCCTTGACTTACCCGAAGACTTGAAGCCAGACGAGCGATGATGACGTCGGCTGCGGCTCCGTGACCGATCCTTGGACCTCCTCCTGGACCGGGATCGAGAGGGGCGCAGAGCCGAGTGGCGAAGCTCGAGGAGCTTACGGGACTGCTCCCGTCTAGCCTTCGAGGTCAGGGCCTTGCAGTCCGAGCACGACTCCGCGTCGTGGTCGAGGCCCAAACAGTAAAGGCACCGGCGGTGATGATCCGTAACCGTCATCAAGCGGTTGCAGTCAGCACAGGCTTTGAAACCAGGCATCCTACCGGCACCGGAGTCGAGACAAGATCAAAAAGGATCAAAAAATTTAGTCAAAAAAGACTAAAAGGGGTAGCTCTCCCGGATCTGCGCTTACTGGCGCGGAAAAAAGAAGAACTGACGTCAGCGCGCGAGGGCGGCGTCTAAGTACTCCGACGACGTCATTCCGGCGCACGACGCCAACGACGGACGCGGAGCCGCAGACGACGCCTAGCGACGCGCAAGCGGTATTGCTGACGAAAAATCTTCCGGATCCAGTCTGATGCCTGGGGATATTCCAAGGTGAGGAATATAACTAACGTGTTTCTTTCAGATCAATGGTTTATGTATAAAAAAAATATATGCTTGTTTTATTTTAGAACCAACACTTAGATTTAAAATATACTTTCTCAGCAGATGTTTCATATAAATACTTTTGTAATATGCAATAGACTTTTGTAAACAGTTACAAGTGGTTGCAGTAGGCAACTCTATTTTTAAACACAACAATACATTGAGCTCAATGGTAAATTCAAGTTATTTGCAACAGATTACTTTTTAGATTACTTTTGTAATTCCAGGACTGGATCCTAGATTCAGTCCTGGGTCAGTTCTCAGAATCAAGTGATGAAAGTCGACTTAATTACTGTAATGATTTTTAAATAATATTTAGCTATTTTAAAAGTTGACACTGAAAATATTTCAGAGAAAACAGTCAATGATTCCCTATGGAAGAAAATTCAGGTTACAGGTACAGTATGTTCTCGTTACTTTTGTAATCCAGTACTGGGTGCCTAGACTCAGTACTGGGACCTTTATCCAAAACAGGTAAGTAATTACGTTTTCAGACATTATACGATTTTTGAAGAATATTTAAAGATTGCAGAAATCGACACTTAGAAGAAATTTCACAGAAAAACAGTCAATGGTTTCCTATGGAAGAAAATTGAGTTAAGGGTAAGTACAGTTGTAAGTATTTGTCAGAGTCAGTGCTGGGCACCAAGATCCAGCACTGGGAGCTCACCTGAGAGCAGGTGAGTAAATTCGTTTTTGTCACTCGGCTGATTTTTGGTGAATATTTTAAGATTTGAAAAGTCCACACTTAGAAGAAATTTCAGGAAAAAGCCAGTCAATGTTACCCTATGAGGAAAATAGAGTTTGCGGTTTAAGGGTAAGTACTCGACTGGCAGAGTTGAGGTTCTGGGCACAGACTCAGGGGTCTCCCAGGGTCAGGTAGGTACAGTTGGTTCACCCTCAGCAGCTCTAGGGCGGCCGGGTGCAGAGAGAGTTAGGCCTAATGTTATCCATTGAGGGATAGGGGGGCCTTGTTTGGTGGCTGCTGACTGGCAAGCCACGCGGCTGTGGGAGCTGGGCTCCTGGTCACTTACTCAGGGCAAGTGGGGAAGTAGGTAGGTGTAGAGTTTTCACTGCCAGGGCCACTCGGGTGGCTGGGTGCAGAGGGCTTTTGAACCTTCGGGCGCTCAATGGATTTCAATGGGAAATCTCCGGTTTAGAAAAAGACTGCAAGCTCGGGGACGAGGACTCTTCAGGTGCCACCACCACTTCGAGAGGTAAGTTGGGTAGTTGGAGGATAGGTAGGTACCCCGGGATTGGGCACAGGGGGCCGTGGGGCGCCGTGTGCAGGGGTGCCTTCTGGTGTCGGGAAATCTTACCCTCTGTTGATCGCGTTAGGGGGGGCACCTTGTTCTGAGGCTGCAGGCTTCTTCAGGAGTGTCGAGGGAGGTCCTTGGGTGCCGGACTCGGGGTCAGTCGCCGTGGGGTAGTCCTCAGGGTCTTTGTTCACTCCGGCACTGGCCAGGCTCGGCTGGTGCAGAGTGTGCTGGGTTCGCGGTTCCGGGCTACTGCTGGGGGTTAGAGATAGGTGTCGGGTAGAGCCTCTACTCATGGGAGTCCCAGGGGCTTAGAGCCAAAAGGTAGCCAGGTCCTCCGGGGTTGGTGAGGTTGCTAGCCACAAGAGATGCCGGGCTGGAGCAGGTTCGAGGGTCGACAGGCCGGTAGGGGTGGGGCCAAAGCAGTTGGGGTCTTCCTCTTTTCAGCAGCTGCAGGGCAGGTCTTCTTTCTTCTTGCTCTTCGTAGTTTTGAATCTGCGGAAGGAAGGTTCAGGGTGCCCCTAAATACTAGATTTAGGGGCGTTACAGGTAGGTGAAGGGCAGGGACCAATGGGTCCCCGTCCTGGGGTGGGTACACCCCCTATCCTGCCTCTCTCCTGTGGGAAGAAATTGGGTTTTTGTTGCAGTAACCCCACCCCCCCTTTTTGCCTAATAGCTGATGCACTTTTCCTTGTTGTGCCCTGGGCTCCTGCCAATCAGGTGCCCAGGGCCTGTGTTCCTTCCCTAAAAACTGCCTAACAGCCAAAACCCAAATTGGCAAACCATGGCCACATGTCAGCCCCTGGTAAATGGTACCCTAGGTACCCAGGGCCTTGTGACCAAGGAAGGCCTCTAAGGGCTGCAGCACTCATTGTGCCACCCTTAGAGGTCCTGTACCCTAACACACACACACTGCTCTTGCAGGCTGAGTGTCTGGATACAAGACAAAACAGAGAGTCGACATGGCACACATCCCTGTGTGCCATGCCCACAACCTACACTGCCCTGGAATACATCAGCCACCCCTCTAGCTGGGTGCCCTATGCCAGTGGTGTGGACACAGAGGCAGGAGCCCTGTGCCCCTACAGTACCCAGGTCCATTCCTGGGTCCTGTAAGTGCAGTGCTGCCAGCTAAGAGAATATGGGGCTGGGAGCTTGTCAAACACGAACTCCACAGCACCATAATGGCAGCACTGAAGACTGAGAAGTTTGGTATCAAACTGCTCAGCACATTAAATCCACACTGATGCCAGTGTGTGATTTAATGTACAAAGCACCACAGAGGGCATCTTAGAGAGGCCCCCTGAATCCTAAACCTACAATCCAAGTCTGTTCTGAGGCTGCCTAGGCTGCCACACAGCAGACATGTTGCTGGACCCTTGGGTAGGAGAGCCCCTGCTCTCCTGGGCCTGCAACAATGCACATCCTGGGCGAGGTGCTAAATCTCCTCCCCCAGGATGGGCAGGGGGAAGCTTCAAAGGCATTCCGCCTCTGTGAGCTTCCACAGGCCATTGCAACCCCCCACTCTGGCGGGAATCTTGGCCAGAAACCCCAAATAAGGACAGGGGATGTGCCAGCCTGCCAACCCCACCCCTCAGGTGGGGGAGGCGAGGTGAAGCACATCTCCGGGCTCTCGCCATCTTGAAGATGGGAAGCCCTGCCCAGTCAGGACTAGGCTCCTGCCCCCCTCCCACAGGAGAGAGGCAGGATAGGGGGTGTACCCACCCCAGGACAGGGACCCATTGGCCCCTGCCCTTCACCTACCTGTAACGCCCCTAAATCTAGTATTTAGGGGCACCCTGAACCTTCCTTCCCCAGATCCCCGATTCGCAACTACAAGAAGAGCAAGAAGAACAAAGACCTGCCCTGCAGCTGCTAAAAAGAGGAAGACACCAACTGCTTTGGCCCCAGCTCTACCGGCCTGTCGACCCTCGAACCTGCTCCTGCTCCAGCGCGGCATCTCTTGTGGCCAGCAACCTCAGAAACCCCGGAGGACCTGGCTACCTTTGAACTCTGATTCCCTGGGACTCCCATGAGTAGAGGCTCTACTCAAAACCTACCTTTCACAACTGGCAGCAGCCCGGAACCGCGATCCCAGCCCATTCTGCACCAGCCCAGCCTGGCCGGTGCCGGAGTGAACTAAACCCACAAGGACGACCCCACGGCGACTGTGACCCCGAGTCTGGCACCCAAGGACCCCCCCTCGACAATCCTGATGAAGCCTGCAGCCTCAGAACCGTGTGCCACCCCAACCGCAAACAACAGAGGGTAAGATTTTCCGACACCAAAAGGCACCCCTGCACCCGGCGCCCCACGGCCCTCTGTGTCCAATCCCGGGGTACCTACCTATCCTCCAACTACCCAACTTACCTCTCGAAGTGGTGGTGGCACCTGAAGAGTCCTCGTCCCCGAGCTTGCAGTCTTTTTCCAAACCGTAGATTTCCCATTGAAATCCATTGAGCGCCCGAAGGCTCAAAAGCACTCAGCACCCAGCCGCCCGAGTGGCCCTGGCAGTGAAAACTCTACACCTACCTACTTCCCCACTTGCCCTGAGTAAGTGACCAGGAGCCCAGCTCCCACAGCCGCGTGGCTTGCCAGACAGCAGCCACCAAACAAGCCCCCCTATCCCCCATAGGATAACATTGGGCCTAACTCTCTCTGCACCCGGCCGCCCTAGAGTCGCTGAGGGTGAACCAACTGTACCTACCTGACCCTGGGAGACCCCCTGAGTCTGTGCCCAGAACCTCCACTCTGCCAGTCCAGTACTTACCCTTAAACCGCAAACTCTATTTTTCTCATAGGGTATCATTGACTGGCTTTTTCCTGAAATTTCTTCTAAGTGTGGACTTTTCAAATCTTCAAATATTCACCAAAAATCAGCCGAGTGACAAAAACGAATTTACTCACCTGCTCTTAGGTGAGCTCCCAGTGCTGGATCTTGGTGCCCAGCACTGACAAAATACCCACAACTGTACTTATCTTTAACTCATTTTTCTTCCATAGAAAACCATTGACTGTTTTTCTGTGAAATTTCTTCTAAGTGTTGATTTCTGCAATCTTTAAATATTCGTCAAAAATCGTATAATATCTGAAAACGTAATTACTTACCTGTTTTGGATAAAGGTCCCAGTACTGAGTCTAGGCACCCAGTACTGGATTGCAAAAGTAACGAGAACATACTGTACCTATAACCTGAATTTTCTTCCATAGGGAATCATGGATTGTTTTCTCTGAAATATTTTCTGAGTGTCAACTTTTAAAACCGTTAAATATTAGTTAAAAATCATTACAGTACTAAAGTCGACTTTCATCACTTGATTCTGAATACTGACCCAGGACTGAATCTAGGATCCAGTCCTGGAATTCCAAAAGTAATCTAAAAAGTAATCTGTTACAAATAACTTGAATTTATCATTGAGCTTAATGCATTGTTGTGTTTGAAATAGAGTTGCCGTTGCAACCACTTGTAACTGTTTACAAAAGTCAATTGCATATTGCAAAAGTATTTATATGAAACATCTCATGCTGAGAAAGTATATTTTAAATCCAAGTGTTGGTTCTAAAATAAAACAAACATATAATTATTTTATATATAAATCATTGGTCTAGAGTTCAGTTATTGAGTGTGTGAGACCATTTGCTGACTGAGTGTGTACAACAAATGCTTTACACTGTCCTCTGGTACTGCCTTACTGCTCGACCAAGCTACCACTTTAAAGAGTAAGGTTATATCTAACTTTAACCTCTGTCAAACCCTGGGGGACTGTGGACTCTGTACACCCTGTACCTATTAGGGAACAGTATATACAGAGCCACTTTCTCACAGGTAGGGCTCCCCATCTTCAAGATGGCGAGAGGGATTAGTTACTTACCTGTAATCCTAGTTCTCATCCAGGGGTATACTCATCAAAGTCATAATCTATGAATAATCCCCGCCCATGTGCGGGATCCCGGAGCATATAGAAAAAAACATATATATACATATATATGCATATGTGAAAACATATACATGCAGCCTAAAATGTTTCAAACATGGTAATGCTGTAAATTACATAGGTTTGTATAGCAGTGCCCTCTAACCCATAAGGAAACAAGCATTTACAATGCAATGGTCTCGGCATTGTTAAAGTTAGAGCTATAGGTATTGCTCATGACATTATTTTTGTTTATGTTTTTAAAACATTTAAAGAAACGGCATTGTTATTTACAATGTCAATAGCTTAATCACTCTCAAATGCGAGACCTATTGCATTTGCACCCACACACAGAGCCACCCACACAAAGCCACCCACACACACAGAGCAACTCACACACAATTCTCTCCACAGCTGTTTGCCAACGTATGTATGTTTATTTTTGATTTGGTTAAAGGCCCTGCTTTATCTCTGTAAACTCCCATTTTCACAAATATGTGGAAAAATTATTTGATTTTTTTTTTAAACCATTGGTGAACGCTTCTACAATTACAGAGAGCAATTTCCATGCATTAGCAGGAGCCTTTGCCTCACAGTGGCTCTGCTCTGCGCATGGACATGACAGAGCAGCCGGATAAGGGAAGAGTAATTATAGATCAGCAGGGCTGCCAGTTGTGATAAATGAGTAATTAGCGCGCGGGAGCCCCGATCCTCAATGGAGGACTATTACAGCGTTATCAGCTGCAGGCCTAGGTGCAGCGGTGCCTCCTGCGGAGACGGGCCCTGAGCTCTGCCGTCCACCTGGCGCCGCCCACGAGAGCTGCGCCATCCCCCGGTGAGTCACCAGGCCTCTTTGTGTTGCTACCACCGGGACAAAAACACCGGTGGTTTACAATGCAATGGTCTCGGCATTCTAGGGTCGGCACGCAATATATAGTTTTTTTTTAATTTATAGATCGTCTGAACCTCTACTCAAGGACCTCTGGGCACTCCCGAACATCTCAACCTGAAAGAACTACGCCCCACCGAATTTGCGGAGCTTCTTTCATCTTGTGCATATTGGCATATGTAGGTTTTTTGCACGTTTAAAATGCTTATTTGAACATAATTTAGTAACCAATTAGACTACAATTTCCGTCAACCTGCAAAAGTCATTACCTTCCCTTACTTTGACATGCCTCCCTCGTATAGGACGCCGGGGGATGTAGTTGTATGTTGTCTAGGGTATCATGAACACCAACGACCACGGGCTGCGTACTGAACTACGACTCCCAGTAAGCCTGTGAACACACGTTTCCTTGCGTTGCATCAGCTGTCACTGCATGTTCTTTTTCGGAACCGGTGAAGTCAGAAAAGGGAGAGAGAGTTGCTCATGAAGCTGACTGTGTGCTCCGCTGGATCCCCCACTGCCTGAAAGGCAAGGAGATGTGGCCTGAGGGGACACAGCTGCGGATCTTGGGACTAGGGGATCTGCCTGAGCCCCGCATAGGCTCAGAGACAGTGTACCATGATTCTAGACAAATCCCTTAACCATCCCCCAATAAAACATTTATGTTTGAAATGTAATCTGGTGTTCCCCTAAAGCCTGTGGCCCAAATTCCCGCTAACTAAAAACTCCAAACAAGGATAATTCTTAGAACACATTGCTTTACAAGTGTATGCTCTGTGTGGTGTTTCTTAAGATTGTTTATTATGGAGGGGCATGGCTTGAAAGCAAAGCATGGCGGATGTGCCCTAGCAGAGCTCCGTCTGCCTGAGCCCGTATCTGCCAATATCCAGCAGTGATCCTGACCCCAGTTGCATCACAGACCATGCAGTGACCTGCAAGGAAGTCGCCACACAGTACGGGTTTGGTTCCTGCTACTGCATCGTCTTCGATGGCGGGCGGAGGCACGTGGGGCATCTGCCTGCGTGGAGGCAGCGCAGAGCAGGGAGGCAGGCCGCGGGCACCTGAGCCCACCGAGGCAGCGCAGAATAGCAGCGCTGCGGTCGGCCAGCCTTGCTGTGGATGTGCCCGTGGCGGAGGCTTGCCTGCGACCTGATGCTGTGGAACATCCTGGGGCTTGCGCGGCCTGAGATCACCACTATCGGGAGCCTGCATTCCGGTAAGACCCCGGCGCCCTGCGGGGTCGACAGGTGGGTGGGGGCAGAGGCTTTCATTTCCCGGCTAGATGTGGGGTGCCAGCGGACTGAAGACTTGTTCCCCTCCCAACCCCCTTCAAGTGTAATAACAGGTAGAAACAACAAGCGGAGCCTTCGGTAGGCGAGACGTAAAGAAACAGAGAACGTCCCTGTAAAAAAAAAAAAAAAACACGCCCACCAGCGAAAAAAGGGCCGGCCTGCGATAATTAGAAAAGTAGACAAAAAAACGCCCCCGAATCCGAAAAGGACGGGGCCTGTTCGGAGTGACGGACCTCTTCTCCAATGGCTGGCCAGCATTCAAGAGGCCAGCCAATGGAGAACAGGGGAGAAGAGGGGCAGGTTCAAGCCCCTCTTCTCCAAGTCATTAAATCTCAGACCGAGACTGCGCAAGCGCAGCCATCGAGCCGAGACCTAAAAAGGAAGCACCAAGCCAATTGTAACACAGCACTGCTTTATTGCCATAAAGCAAACTTGTAATTGTAGGCATTCGCCTGTAGGCTGCAGTAGAGTATAAAGAAACAAGAAAAACTGACACCTTACCTTTAAGGCATTAGAGTAGGGGGACCGTGCCTTTAAGGCCTGCAGGAGACCCCCTGCTCCCATGATGCACTACAGGTGGCAGTTGGGCCAGTTCTTTTTGGCGGTGCATTCGCACCTGAACATATCTGGATTCCAGACACAATACCTTAAGGAGAACAATGCTCGTCCGGGGAGGTGGGTGGGTCGCTTATGACTTTGATGAGTATACCCCTGGATGAGAACTAGGATTGCAGGTAAGTAACTAATCCTTCTCATCCAGGGGATACTCATCAATAGTCATAATCTATGAATAGAGTAGCAAGCCCATACCCAAAGTCTCGCGGACGAGCATTATAGCATTTAAGACTTGCAGTCACACACAAACAAGTTCCTCAAAGAAGCCTGCCCCACCTGGGCGTCGGCCTGTGCATCTGAATCTAGGCAATAATGGCACGTAAAAGTATGCACTGAGCGCCATGTCGCCGCTTTGCAAATCTCAGACATGGGAACGTTGCGAAGGAGAGCTACAGTCGAAGCCTTCCCTCGAGTAGAGTGTGCTCTAGGTCTACCCTGCAAAACCTTATGGGACAGTTGGTAAGCCAAGGCTATACAGGAGACAATTCATCGAGAAATGGACCTCTTGGAAGCAGCCAGCCCTGTGTTAGTGGGCCCGTAATTAACAAAAAGCCTGTCGGACTTTCTAAGTGAGAGAGTCTTAGCCAGATAAAATTTCAACACCCTCCGGAGATCAAGAGAATGTAAGGATCTCTCCGGGGGAGTGGTTGGCTGCGGGAAAAAAATGGACAAAGTGATCACCTGGTTAATGTGGAAGTCCGAGACCACCTTGGGCAGAAAACTCGGATGAGTAAGGAGCACCACTCTATTAGCATGGAAAACCGTGTAAGGTTCCTTGCAGCAGAGGGCCTGAATCTCGCTCACCCTGCGGGCAGAAGTGATGGCCACCAAGAAGGCAGCCTTCCAGGTCAGGTGTTGCAAGGATGCCTTATGGATAGGTTCGAAAGGGGACCCCATCAGCTTAGAGAGTACAATGTTGAGTTCCCAGGAGGGGGAAGGAGACCTCACTGGTGGAAATACTTTAAGCCCCTCTAAGAAATCCTTAACCACTGGCATCTGGAAGAATGAGGTCTGGGTAGGAGATTTCCTATAAGCTGTGATCGCAGCTAAATGGACTCTGATGGAAGAATATTTTAACCCAGACTTCGCCAAGTACAGTAAGTAGGGGAGGATAACCTGTTCTTGACCCCGGATCGGATCAAGGGCGTTATCCCTGCACCAAAAATAGAATCTCTTCCACTTGAAGCCATAAGACTTCCTGGTAGAGGGTCTTTTCACTTCTCGGAGGATGTTCATACAGTCCGGTGGAAGATCTAAATGTCCATCCTGGACGAATTCAGGAGCCATGCTGTCAACCGGAGGGAGGGGAGGTTGGGATGGAACACTCTCCCCTTGTCCTTGGTCAACAAGTCCGGAAGGCAAGGCAACCTCCGGTGTGGCACCTCCGACAGCTGGAGTTGGTCCGGGTACCACCATTGGCGGGGCCACTCCGGGGCTATTAGGATCATCCGAGTCCAGGCCCTGTAGAACTTCTGTATCACAGCTGGGATGAGGGGGAGAGGAGGAAAAGCGTATAGCAATGTCCTGGACCAGCTGATCAAAAGCGCGTTCCCCTGAGACCCCCGTTGGGGGATCCTGGAGGCGAAGACGGGGCATTTTGTGTTTGTCGCGTCTGCAAAGAGATCGATGTCTGATACTCCCCACAGCCGGAAGATCTCTTGAGCGACGCCTTCGTTGAGCACCCAGTCGTGCGCTTCGACGAAGTCTCTGCTGAGGCCGTCTGCCTGCACGTTCAGGGTCCCTGGCAGGTGGACGGCGACGATTGACAGGCCTCTCGCCAGAAGCCATCTCCAGATGGACTGAGCCTCCAGCGACATCACTCGAGATCTGGTGCCTCCTTGCTTGTTCAGATAGAACATAGTCGTGGTGTTGTCTGTCTGAACCTGCACATGGTTGGTGTGGAGGGATGGGTACAGGGATTTGAGCGCGAGATGGACCGCTCGGAGCTCCAAGAAGTTGATGTGATAACTCTGCTCGATATCGGACCAGAGACCTTGTACTTGAAGCTGGCCCATATGAGCACCCCAGCCCTGCATGGAGGCATCCGTTACCACTGTCTGTGTCGGTGGCGCTTGATGGAAAGGAACGCCGTGAAGTAGATGGGAGCGTTTCATCCACCACCTGATGGAGTCTTTGGCTGCTTGGTGAAGGGAAAGAAGATCGTCCCATCGGCCAGACCTCTGTGACCACTGATCCTCTAGGTCTTGTTGCAGAGGTCGCATGTGAAGACGTACATTGGGTACAATGTAAATGCACGAAGCCATCGACCCCAGAAGAGAAGACACTTGCCTGGCTGTGGGAAATGCGGTGTTGAGAAGCTTGCGGCATTTCTGAAGCATGGATGATAACCTCTGCTCCGAAGGACACACGCTTGCCTTTGCGGAGTCCAGAGAGGCGCCCAGGTAGTGAATCCGCAGAGTGGGATTGAGGACCGATTTCTTGTAATTGACCTGTAGACCCAGTGATCGTAGCAGCCGGAGGCAAAATGATAGATGACTCCGGAGACGAGCCGGCGTTGAACTTTTCAGGAGCCAGTCGTCCAGATAAGGGTAGACGAATATCTTCCGCTTGCGGAGGAAGGCAGCCACCACCGCCATACACTTTGAGAAAGTTCATGGAGCGGATTTGAGGCCGAATGGCAGGACTCTGTACTGATAGTGCCGACGAGAGACCTGAAATCTGAGAAATTTGATGCTTCGCTGATACAGGGATATGAAAGTAAGCATCCTGAAGGTCGATGGCACACATCCAGTCCCCCTGGTGGAGATGCGGGAAGATCTGGTGCAGGGCCAGCATTCGGAATATCTCTTTTCTGACAAATCCGTTCAGGAGCCGGAGATCGAGAATGGGTCTGTACTCCGTGACCGCTCCTCGTTTTGGAACCAGAAAATACCGGGAGTACACTCCTTGATTTCTCTGCCCGGGTGGAACTTCCTCTATGGCATTCTTGGAAAGGAGTGTGGCCACTTCGTCCTGTAAAAGTCGTTTTTGGATTTGAGGGAGTGCCTGCCTCCGTGGTGGTATCTGCAGAGGGGGAGACTTGAACCGCAGCAAGTAGCCATGCTGCACAATATTCAGCACCCATCTGTCTTTTGTAATTGCTTCCCACTCTGCCAGGTGAACACTGATACTTTCTCCTACCGGAGTGGCGAACGAGCGCGGAGGAAGTAAGACCTCACTGCTTCGAAGGCTGCTTGGTGGAGGACTGCTGCTGTTTTGCATGTCCCCTTCCTCTGCCGCGGCCCCTTTGCTGGAACTGGGACCTCTGTTGATTTTGGGAGGACCATTGGGGTGTTTGAATGCGCTGATGGAATGCACGCTTGTCACCCTGACGAAAGCGCTTACGGAACTCCTTCCGCTTTTCCAGCCCCACAGCCTTAACCGTATCCAACTCTGCCTTCATCTTGCTCATCTGGTCGTCTGCGTGCGCCCCAAACAAAGACGACCCGTTAAAGGGGAGATTGAGAATCCTTTTCTGCGCATCCGGCTTGAGGCCTGTTAGCCTCAGCCAGGCCGATCGCCGTGAACAGACGCCCTGCGAGTAGCCATGCGCGGCGAGATCCGAGGCATCGGCAGCGGCGCTGATTATTTGGTTGGCTACCAGCCCGCCTTCCTGGAGAATTTCTGTGAAATCCTGCCGGTCCTCTCTCTGCAATTTTTCAGCGAACCTTGTAAGGGAATCCCACAAAGAACGATCATATCGCCCTAGCAGGGCTGAAGCGCTAGCCACCTTCATGTGCGAGGCAGAGGTGCTGCACATTTTTCTGCCGTAAGAGTCCATCAGCTTGCTGTCTTTCTCAGGGGGGACAGAAGATGACACTGAGGCTGAGTGAGCTTTCATGGCCGCCGCCACGATCACTGAGTCCGCTGGCGGGTCCGCCCTCAAGAATAAGGTATCCTCCGCAGGGGCCTTGTACTTCTTCGCTATTCGGGACGGCACCGCGCCCACCGTAGCCGGAGTAAGGAACGTGGCCATGGCAGGTTCCAACAATCCTGGCACCAAAGGTAGCAGAGGTCTGGGTGCTGACCGGTGGTGCAATGTATCAAAGATGACTGAAGTGGGTGCCAGAGGGGTGTGCAATGTGATGTTCAGTTTTTGCGCACCTCTACCCAGGACGTCGGAGAAAGTGGTGATGTCATCCACCAGGGAAACTCTAGAAGGAGGTGTAGAAGAGAAGGTCGGAGAGTAGTCCCGGACCGAGGACCTTGTAGATGAAGAGCCAGTATACGATTTGCTGCGTCGCCTCTTGTGGGGGCGGTCGCTGTGGTGAGCCCTGGACCGTGACCTTTGCTTTGACGGAGATCTTAGCCGTTTATGCGTGGATCTACGGTCCCTGGAATGAGACCGACGTGGGGGAGGAGGCCTCGGACTCCCTCGAGGAGACTTACTCTGACGCGGAGAGAAGTGGGATGGAGAATACGTGCGGGAGTATTCAGATCCCGGACTCCTACATGTGCCAGCGCCCACATCCTCCAGCCAGCGAGGTGACAGTCCGAACCTCTCTTGAGCCTTAGGCGACTTCTCCGGAGAGATCTGCACGATGTGCAGGCCTGGAGACGATGACCGCTCTTCTGAAGTGACTCGTCTCTCTGCGGGCACTGCTTTATCCTTTCGACGTCGACCCCCTCGACGTCGACGACGTTTGCATCACCATAGGTGCCGAGTGTTGAGTCTGGTGTTCAGACCTCGACGGCGGTCTCGACGCTGAACGCCGACGGCGTTGCGGAGACATAGACGCTGATCGCCTTCGCCTGACGTCGACCGGAGGACGTCGACCGTCCCGGACGTCGACCTGGTGACTTTGACGGCGACCTCCCTCGGCGTCGACTGGGCGACTTCGACGTCGACCTTCCATGACGCCGACCTGGGGACTCCGACGGCGACCTTCTACGACGTCGACCTGGTGACCTCGATGTCGACCTTCCATGGCGCCGAGTGTGGGTTTGTCTGGATGTAGAGCGACCCACTCGCGGCGAAACGTACGTCGTCGCCTCTCTCAACGCCGAACCCCTCGAGGGCGGCGGAGAGTGTCTCGACGTTGACGGAAGCCTCGACGGAGACAGTCCAGATCTCACCGGACTAGCAGCCTTCGAGCCCGAAGGACTGCGCCTCGACGCCGACTTACTTCTACGCGGCGGAGAATCTCGACGGTGAGATGACCCTCTTGATGCCGAAGTCGTCCTCTCGTGTGTTGACGGTACCTTCGACGTTGACGACAAATGACGTGCAACCTTGGTCTTCCTGGAGTCAGGAGAGGTGGTATGTCGCCGTTTTTGAGCCTGGGTAGCTGAAGAAGGTGGTCTAGAAGAAGAATGATCGTCCTCCCGACGGCTTCTTTCCTTCTCCAGCTGGGCATATAACTTGTTGCGCTCTCTGTCCCTCAGAGTGCGCTTGGAGAACTTCTGGCAGTGGGGGCACCGGTCAGGAGTGTGTTTAGATGGCAAACACACGATACACACCGAGTTTGGGTCTGCCAGCGCCATCTTATTTCCACAAGAAGGGCATTTCCTAAATAAAGGAGGCATACTGACTGGAAAAATTTCGAAATTTTACAGTACACCAGTAGAAAATGCCTTCAGGAACCAGAAGCTGTCAAAATTTTAGAGAAAAAATCAAATCTTCAAAACTTTCAGTCAAAGACTGAAGAGCTCAAGCTCCAGGATCCTCACAGAAGGAGCCGGAAAAAAGAACTGGCCCAACTGCCACCTGTAGTGCATCCTGGGAGCAGGGGGTCTCCTGCAGGCCTTAAAGGCACGGTCCCCCTACTCTAATGCCTTAAAGGCAAGGTGTCAGGTTATTCTTGTTTCTTTATACTCTACTGCAGCCTACAGGCGAATGCCTACAATTACAAGTTTGCTTTATGACAATAAAGCAGTGCTGTGTTACAATTGGCTTGGTGCTTCCTTTTTTCCTTATGGGTTAGGGGGCACTGCTAAGCAAACCTATGTAATTTACAGCATTACCATGTTTGAAACATTTTAGGCTGCATGTATATGTTTTCACATATGCATATATATGTATATATATGTTTTTTTCTATTTGCTCCGGGATCCCGCACATGGGCGGGGATTATTCATAGATTATGACTATTGATGAGTATCCCCTGGATGAGAACCCGGAGATATCCTTCACCTCGCCTCCCCCACCTGGGGGTGGGGTTGGCAGGCTGGCACATCCCCTGTCCTTATTTGGGGTTTCCGACCAAAGCTTCCCGCCAGAGTGGGGGGTTGCAGGGGCCTGGTGAAGCTCACAGAGGCGGCATGCCTTTGAAGCTTCCCCCTGCCCATCCTGGGGGAGGAGATTTAGCACCTCGCCCAGGATGTGCATTGTTGCAGGACCAGGAGAGCAGGGGCTCTCCTACCCAGGGGTCCAGCAACATGTCTGCTGGGTGGCAGCCTAGGCAGCCTCAGAGCAGACATGGATTTGTAGGTTAGGTTTAAGGGGGCACCTCTAAGATGCCCTCTGGGGTGCTGGGTACATTAAATCCCACACTGGCATCAGTGTGGGTTTAATGTGCTGAGAAGTTTGATACCAAACTTCTCAGTCTTTAGTGTTGCCATTATGGTGCTGTGGAGCTCGTGTTTGATGAGCTCTCAGCACCATGTACTCTTAAATGGCAGCACTGCACTTACAGTGCTCAGGAATGGACCTGGGCACTGTAGGGGCACAGGACTCCTGCTCCTGTGCCCACACCATTGGCATAAGGCACCCAGCCAGAGGGGTGACTGATGTATGCCATGGCAGTGTAGGTGATGGGCATGCCACACAGGGATGTGTGCCATGTCGACTTTGTTTTTGTCTTGCACCCAAACACTCAGCCTGCAAAGGCAGTGTGTGTGTGTAAGGGTACAGGGCCTCTAAGGGTGGCAAAAGGAGTGCTGCAGCTCTTAGAGGCCTTCCTTGGTCACAAAGCCCTGGGTACTTAGGGTACCATTTACCAGGGGCTGACATGTGGCCAGGGTTTGCCAATTTGGGTTTGGTTTGTTTTAGGGAAGGAACATAGGCCCTGGGCACCTGATTGGCAGGAGTCCAGGGCACACTCAGTCAAAGTACATTCAGCAATTCAGCAAAAAGTGGGGGCATACCATGCAAGAAAGATGGCACTTTCTCACACTGGTGCATTGTAGTCTTCCCAAGGATCATCTGATGGGCCAGTAATATCATCTGGATCATCTAAGGGTTGCTAATCTTCTGCCACCCCAGAATTATCATCCTCATCGTTATCTGCTGGTGCAGGGCTGTGTGGGATGAGTGGTGAGCGTGTGCGGGCAAGTGTAAGGGTCTGGCACTTCTGGAAGTGGTGTAGGTACTCTTATGGGAGAAGTTTGAGCATGTTTTTTGAGTGGGACTGGAGGTGTGGAAGGTGGTTCCAGTTTCCTTTTAGCAGGTGAAGTGATATGTCCAGTCTTTAGGTGAATAAGAAGAGTCTTTTGCTTTGGATCTGGACGGAAAAGCTCTTTTATGGGAGAATGCTCTCTCGATACCGACTTGTCATATTTGGGATCGAGCTGTTTGCTGGGTTTAGCAATGTTTAGTACAGTCTTAGGAGTAGATTGCGGTTTCAGTTGCGAAGATTTGTGGTCGGAAGCTTTTTTCGGTTCGAGTTTTTTCTTAGGATCGGAGATTTTGTTTGGATCTCGAGTTGTTGGTTCCGAAGCGTGTTTCGGGTCGACAGTTTCAGGTGCCGAAGTTTGCTTCGGAGCCGGACTTGGCTTCTGTTCGACCGTTTTTGTGCCGAAGTTTGCTTTGGTGTCGGAGTTTGTATAGGTTTCACTTTCGGTTTGAGAACCTTCTGTTTATCGGGACTGACTGGAGGCTGACTCGAGCCCGAGTCACCTAGAGGCTTTTTGGAAGTCTTCGTTGCTGGGCCCGAAGGCGGGGCATCGGAAGTTTGTGATCGGTGTGCACCTGGGCCCGAAGGTAGAAGTGGAACCGAAGCCTCAACCGGTGTGGGGGCATCAAGAGGGTTGACCCGTTGACCAACTGGAAGGGGATCGTCATCTTCTGCCTGCTCGTCTGCTTCGGAAGCTGAATCCTCCACTTCGGAAACGATGGGGTCTTCCTTCTGTTGTTCTTCGGACTCCGGTTGGACTGGAGTCTCCTCGACGAGGGTGTCTGGTGCCGATTAAGACAATTGTGCCATGACTCTCCGAGCTCAATGGTCTCGGATTGTCTTTTTCGACCGGAACGAAGCACAGGCCTGGCAATCTCGGCTTTCGTGCTCTGGGGACCAGCACAGATTGCACACCTCATGTAGATCAGTGTGGGGGAATTTGTGTCCATCCTGAGGGCACTTCTTGAATGGTGTTCTTTCCATGAGCCGAAGGCCCAATGGCGCAGTTGGGCCCAACGGCCCTAGACGATCACCGGAATCAAGAAGTGAAGGTTGTTCGAGAGGCGTGTATAAGGAAGTCTCCATCGAAAACAATACAGACGGTAGGAATCAAGGAATGCGCGTTGAAATGAGATCGGTAACGAAACCGAGCGGGAGTGACACTCATCCGAGCACGATGGCGGAAAAAAACAATCTGAAGATGGAGTCGATGCCCATGCGCACTATACTCCAGAGGAGTCATCTACCATACAAAGACTCTTCCAGGACAACAACAAAGTGTAATCATCCGGGCCCACCACCAGATGGCGATCTATGCACTAGTGTGTGATCTGCAGCCCATATGCCTTAAACACAGAGTTATCGGTTAACAGGCAAGTACTTTGTTGTGGGAGCTGGGTTTCTGGGGTTAGACTCCGGGGTCCACCAGGATCGAGGATGCACTCTCAAAGCAACCTCAGCGGCATGCACTCTCAAAGCACCCTGAGCGGCAGTAGGGCGGCCAGGTGCATAGTGTTGAGGCCAAATGTTATCCTATGGGGATAGAGGGGCCTCCGGTTGGTAGCTGCTCAAGAATAGGTCATAAGGTTGTGGGAGCAAAGTTCCTGGACTTTAGCTCAGGGCAAATGGGGGTTCAAGTTAGCATTAAAGGTACACCCCGCTGCGGCACTAGGGCGGCAGGGTGCTGTTTAGGCATTGGGTGCCCTGTTACTTTCAATGGGGATTCTCCGGTTCGCAAACACACTGCAGGTTCGGGGACGAAGGTCTTCTAGGAGCGACCACCACTTGAAGAGAAGGTGGGATACAGGGGGTCGGCTAGGACGCGGGGTGTTCAGTGCAGGTGTGTCTTTTAGGGTTGGATCTTCTTACCCGCTTCTGTTCGCAGTTGGGGGACCTTCTGGATTGTGGCTGCAGGCGTCGGCTTCAGGCAGGTCACTGATCACTGGATCTCGGGTCAGGGCACTAGGGAGACCTCCTTGTGGTGTTGAGCCACTCAAACTCAGACCATGAGCGACAGGTGCAGAGTGGTGCATACTCGTGGATTTTGCCAAAGCTGGAGTCTGTAGGTGAACAAATCCGGTGTTCATGGAAGACAAAGTCTTCTTTGGAAGGCAGGGCAGGTCCTCGGAGGTCTCGAGGTTGCTGGCTGCAGGACACACTGGAGTTTCGCTTCTGCAGGTTTGAGGTGGGGACAGGCCGGTAGGGCTGGGGCCAAGTCAGTGGGTGCCCTCCTCTTCTCAACTTCGGGGTGGCTGTTCGGTCCTTTTTTTCTTGATGTTGCTTGTACGAGGAGGCAAGGTTTGGGGGTGCCACTAAATATTAGAATTGGGGGCATTACAGGCAAATAAAAGGTTGGGACCAATGGGTCCCTTCTCTGAGGTGGGTTCACTCCCTATTATGCCACCCTCCAGTGGGAGCGGGGCATGAGCCTGTCCCTGGTTGGCGGAGTCCTCCCATCTGCAAGATGGTGGGGACAGATTTGTGCTTCACCTCGCCTCCCCCACCTGAGGGGTGGATTTGGCAAAGGTGGGCACACCTCTCTTCCTCACTTGTTTTTCCCACTGGTTCTCCCGCTCAAAGTGGGGGTCAGAACCAGTGGGGACCAGTTGCTAAAAGCAGCAAGTGGCCTGGGGAAGCTCACAAAGGGGGCAAGCCTTTGAAGCTTCCCCTTCGTAAACCCTGCCCATCCTGGGGGAGGAAGATTGGCACCTCGTCCCAGGATGTGCATTGTTTCAGGCCCCAGAGAGCAGCAGGCTCTCGACCCAGGGGTCCAGAGACATGTCTGGTGGTGGCAGCTGAAAGCAGCCACTCAGCCTGGACACTAGTGGTGGGTTAGTTTTCAGGGGGCATCTCTGAGATGCCCTCTGTGTGCATTTTTCATTAAATCCCACACTGGCATCAGTGTGGGTTTAATGTGCTGAGAAGTTTGATACAAAACTTCTCCGTTTTCAGTAAAGCCATTATGGTGCTGAGGAGTTCGTAATGACAAACTCCCAGCACCATATACTCTTAATGGCAGCACTGCAATTACAATGGCTCAGAATGAACTTCGACACTGTGGGTGTACAGGGCTCATGCACCTGTACGCTCACCACTGGTATAGTTCACTCAGCTAGAGGGGTGACTGATCTATGCCAGGGCATTGGGTTGTAGGCATGGCACACAGGGTTGTGTGCCATGTCGACTCTTCACTTTGTTCTGCACCAAGACACGCAGCCTGCAAAGGCAGTGTGAGAGTGTAAAGGAACAGGACCTCTGAGGGTGGCACAATAAGTGCTGCAGTCCTTAGAGGCCTTCCCTGGTCACAGTGCCCTGGGTACCTGTGGTACCCTTTACCAGGGTTCACCTGTGGCCAGAGAGTGCCAATTGGGTTTGGTCTTCAATGCAGTTTTAGGGAAAGAACATAGGCCTTGGGTACCTAATTGGCAGGAGCCCAGGGAACACTCAGTTAAAGTATATCAGCAGTTCGGAAACAAGCATTGAAAATGCAATAGGTGTTGCCTTTGATTAAGTTAAAGCCATTTGCTTTGCTAATGGTATCGTATAGCAAAGCAAATGGCTTTAACTTAATGAAAGGCAAGACCTATTGCATTTTTAATGCTTGTTTTAGTTTTTATAAAGAGCGAACTCGACCCGAAGGTATTGGAGCACTTTACATGAGCCCCATTTATACTACACAAGAACACATTTACTTTTTGTAGGCAGGGAGAGATTACATGATTTGCACAGAATCACAGGATGTTGATCCATCGCCAGGATTCAAACAGGGTTTCCCAGTTCCAAAGTTGGAAGCTCTGCCGTAATGCCACCACTATAGCAGTTTTTGTTGCCAATTTCTTTAAGGTCAGTGTGTAAAAGATGATCATAATATGGACCCCACCCAGGGATCCCAAATTATGGGTCACTGAGAGATGTGTTCCCAATACAAGCAGAGAGTCTCCCTTTGCCCGAGCCCAGCACTGCACCAGAGGCATCACACAGAAGAGAGGCGGAAACACAGAGCCAGTGGTGAGTGAAGACAGGCACGGAGGGCTTCCCTTCAGAGGAGGTGGTGGAGAGACAGCAGATCAGTCCCGCCCCCTCCTGAATCCGATACTAAGAGACTGTTTCCCTTTCACGGACTTCCCAGAGCTGGAAAAAGTCCCCAGTGGCCAAACAACCGGAGAAGGGCACGGGCGGGGCGGGGGTAGTAGCAGCTGTCTGCAGTGGTCACAGGATGGGTACGAAAGTTTGACTCAATCAGGAAAAAAAAAAAAAAGAGTGAAAAGTTATTGTCACGTGCAGCCCTTCATAGAGCCATGTCCGAAAATTGTATCTCGGCCAACTGGCGAGTTTGGGCGAGTATAGTCTTAAAACAAACAAACGCACAAACTTACTTGCAAAAGAAATACAACAGTCCAGCAAACAAACATGGCACCAAACGCGCGCCTTGAAAGAATTAGGAGGATTGTTTATAATGCTATGTCATCATTTTACAAGATCACCAAACCGTGGGGCACCAGGGTGGCTGTACAAGCTCACAAGTGTGGAGGTGTGCCGCTGGCTGTGGGGATTAGCCCCCCGTGGGGCCGCAGCACGCTGTTGCTACAGTGGCGACCCTGCAACAACTGAAAGATGGTGGGTGGCTTATCTCCGGGGTAGGTAAGCAGCAGTTGCCACAAAGTGCGGCAACTTTAATACATGGATTCATTGTCCGTCTGTGCGCACTGCGGTTGTAGTGTAGATGTAAGCAAGCACTGATTGTGCAGACGTGAACGGGGCTAGCACCAGTCTTTCACCATTATAAAATGACCACTATCATCCCCACCTGTTTACTGTTGCAAAGCCAATGTGTATCGCCTATGGGGTGGCAGAGTGGGCTAAAGAACGGTGATGGATCAAACCCAGATCTGTTGACTGGGTGTGAGTGTTTCATTGGTTCTGATGCTCCGTCCATCACCACCCCCTTTTGCATGCCTGGCAAAAAGCACCGATGCTGTCAGTGAATGCCGCGCCATAGTGCTTTCTTACTTTATTGCTATAGGGCGGGCATCGGGACTGGAGGCAACAGGAAGGGAAGTTCTTGTTTATTGCAAGCGAGGGGGTGGGAGACAACAAGGAGTAAGGTGAAGGGGTAAGCGGGAGGGGGCACAGACAACAGAGGGAGGTGCTCAGGGTAAGCTGACTACAATGGGAGGGAGGGGCTGGGGCAGGTAGACGGGCAGCAGCTGGTAGGAGCATTGCTTTAAATGTGTACACATCTATATACAAAGTCCGATTGAAACATTTGAAGCAACCAAGTAGACATAATGTAAAGTCCATGGCACTGTATAGCCATCGGAGAAGACATGCCCTTGGTGTGCATCAATCTTATTTGTATTGTTACTGCATTGATATAGCGCCTACTACCCCCGACGAGACGTTGAAAGCGCTTGCAAAAGACTGCTAAGGCTGTCCTTGGCCAGACACTAGAAGTGACAATGATAAAAGAGCGGACTTTACCCGAGGGGGGAATCTCTTTCGATGATGCCAAGAAGGTCCTCCAGGCGGTTGTAGTCGTTGGCGGGGCCCCCTGGACTGGTCTGCGGGGGCTGGCACTGCGTGGGCTACCACCAAGGCTAGCAGCTGGGCTCTGGTGTTCCGGGCTGCTGGCAGGACTTCCGGGGTGGCACAAGCCCTCAGCCCCCTGCCCGCTTCCTTCTGCTGGGGAGGAGGGGGGTCAGAAAATGCATTACACTCGGAAATACCACACATGTGCATCACACAGGAGGCGCCCCGCCAGGGAACCGACGTCACCATTGAATGTTAACTAACACTCAAGCAGTGAGACAGTTACGATTAAAACGGAGTTGGATTTGTGTTAATGAAAGCGGCACGTTTTTCAAAAGTAAAGCGCAGCCCTCGGGGGCAGGACAGGGATGAGAGGCTGCAAGTCGCTGGCGCCAATGGCAAGTTTTTGTTCATTGATTTCGGCAGCTGTGCATTACAAAAGAAGTGCACGGCTGCCATACTTGAACCTGAAGGTGCCTCGCACACCAGAAGTGTACATGATGTTTTACCCATGGTAACCACCCGACAGATCTGATTTTGCGCACCAGACCGATTAACCCATAGGCAAAAGCTACAGGATTAATTAAAGGGGGGGGGGGGGGGGAGACTTGAAATGAGAACGCGGCGGGATCTGACCTTTCCATTTCCATGCAGCACGCGGTGTCCCGTGTATTAATTCCCCGCCTCGGCGGAGAAGGAATGCAATACAGGTCTGTTCAATCTGGGACGCAGCAGATGCCAGTAAGGGCACAGCTTGTGGGGGGCCCAACTCCCCTGGGCCCCCCAAATCACACACCGCTGGAGAGACCCGGTTGCGGAATAGAAATCAAATATCCTAGCTTTTAATATAGTGAGGTGTGGGGGAGGGGTGCTCAATCACAGACACAGCTTGCGCTCCCCGCCCCCTTTCAGAACTGTGCCAGACCTTTCCGCTAAGGCCCTCCTTAAAAAATATAGCAAAAGATTACAATAACCATGTGTAGTGTTCTGTATTAATATAAGTACTAATTTTCCCCAAAAAACTTATACAATAAAAGCATGTTCTTAAAACAATAATCTCCGATACTTGAAGCACATCAGAACATGCATTGATAGTTCTCGAGCAGCGCCTTCAAGTTGGACTCTTAAGGGATGGGGCGCTTCTAATCACGGCAAACAAATCAGTACACGTAGACCGGAGGCCGGCGTGTGCCTTGAATCCTGCAGACAGCGCCTGCCTTCATGGCCAATCCACCACAGCCCTTACTTGTCACAGGAGGCCTTGCGGGAAACTGAGGCGTGCCATGCACTTGCTCGATCGCAAGGTGTGATCCTGGGCAAGAGCAGCTGGGATTTGGATTTCTTTATTTTTGGCACCCCCGATCCTCGGTGAAGCCGGACACAGATCTATCTGTTTCGATCTCTCCGCAGATCTGAATAAATAAATATGAGCGGGTTCGAGCTGCGAACACCGGTCCGCTTCCCCTTGCGGTCTGATCTTAGAGGGACAAAGCACGTTGCATGTAAAAAAAAAAAAAGGGCTCGCCATGACGTTTTTAACCCCTTTTTCTGCTGTCCCAGGCCTCGCCTGCTAAAAGCTTTCTTATCTTTATGGGGCCATGTATTTGGCCCCATAAAGACAAGAAACCTTTTACGCCAGCAGTAAGTCGGGGCAGTCAGTCCAACTGGGACGGCTCTAAAAGAGAAAAGTGTAAGTCACTGGAAGCTCTTTTCCAATGGCTGGCCACCGTTTAGCATAAACGGTGGCGCCAGCCAATGGAAAAGAGGGGCGGGGCTTAAACCCCGCTAGCGAAATCTACCCTAACTTATTAAATCTCGCCAGCGAGACTGCGCATGTCTGCGCAGCCTACGCCAGGCGAGACCTAAAAAGTGGGGGTAACCATGCAGAAAGAGGGCACTTTCTCACAGTGTCGTCTTAGTAACACAATGGTAGTGATGGCTCTAGCCAGAGTGTCAGCTGCATCTAATGCACACCTAATTGAAGAATTAGAAATGAGCTTTACCTCTTGCACCAAGTCTTGAGCTTTGGATTTATGCTCATCTGGTAAGAATTGGAGCAATTGCTCCATTTCATCCCAATGCGCGCCCTATTGTACCTGGCTAAAAGGGCCTGGTATTAGCAATACGCCAGTAATTTGCAGCTTGGGAGGTTACTCTTTTCCCAGAGGCATCTATGAACTTAGACTCTTTGTCTGGAGGTGGAGCATCCCCCGGTGTCTGTGAATTGGCCCGTTTATGGGTGCTAGAAACTACTAAATAATTTAAAGGTAACTCACTCTAGATGAAAACTGGATCCGATGGTGCAGGTTAATTTTTTTTGTCTATCTTGGGTTTGAGAATGCGTACACGAACATTGAATAGGTCATCCACTTCTTAACATACCTTTGAGCATAGGGAGTGTGTAGGTGGATCTTTGTGCACTACTAAGGGTTTCACAGAGTAAATCCTCCTCTAGGGATTCCTTATGTACTAGCACCCCATGGTATTCAGCAGCTCTACATAGAAGCTCTATAGAGCCTACATTGTCATCTGGTGGAAAAGGAATAGTAGGATAAAGGTCAGGATCATTATCTGTTGCAGAGTCTGTATTATAATCGTTCCAGGGGTCTGCAGGTGAAGGATAATAGAATGACCCCTATCTCTATCATCCTGATCAGGTGTTTGTGGTTGTGGCGAATTAGTCGGAGTAATGAGTAAACACTGTTTGTGGGGAAGGAGGTGATGGGGGAGGAGGAGGAGACGGGTTAGTCCCAACAGGTTTCCTTTTTAAAGGAATGCGATAAGTCTCCTCCGACTCAGATCAGCGTTTATGTGGCAATTTGGCTGCAATATGTCCATTTTTTGGATGAATGTATAGTTCCTTTTGTTTTGGGTCCGATTTTGCAGACGGGACGTCGAAACAGGGATCCTTTGGTGGTATGGGAGCCGAAGTTTTCAGTGCCGGTGTTTTCGGTGCAGAGGATTTCGGCTCCGAAGACTGTTTCTAAGGAGTTGGGCCCGAGACTGGTTTCAACCCCAAGGGTTTCAGTTCGGTGCCTGAGTGTGGACGACTCGATCCCAAGCCAGAAGGCTTGAACATGTGTTTCGGTGCCAAGCCAGTAGGCGGGGAGTTGTAAAAAAAAAATCTCCGTACCGACCATGGCCCGAAGGCAGAGGTGGGACCGGAGACTTTTTCCTGGGTTGAGTAAAACTTTGGGGCAAGGGAGGTTCGGTACTCACAATACGCTGACCTTGCAGAATATCTTTGTCCATATAGGAGCCAGATTCGGAGACGGATATAGGATGCTCCTGTTCTTCCTTTCACGCGTTGCAGTCCTGTTCGTTGTGCTCCGGAGATGAGCACAAGTTGCACACTTCGTGCGAGTCGGTGCGCGGGAACTTCGCATGGCACCGAGGGCAGAATTTAAATGGAATCCGATCCATCGACTGCGAGGTGAACCGACGCAGGTAGGCCGGACGACCTTCCAAGAGATGCCCGATCTAAAAGAGTTTTGTATTTGATATGATACGCGGAGAAATGTAAGTATGCGATCGAAACAATACCATTGAGGGTAAGTGAATTGCGCACCGAAGGGAACTCGGAAAACGGTTGCAAACCGGAGCGCAGCAATTCACGTCCGAACCCGAAGGCTGAAAAAAAACAAGCATTGTAAATGCAATAGGTCTCGCCTTTCATTAAATTAAAGCCATTTGCTTTGCTAATGGTATTGTATAGCAAAGCAAATGGCTTTAACTTGGTGACACGGCTGCCGTCATTCCTTCTCATGAGGACGAAAGTGGCTTGCTGGTGACTACAGTGCACCAACGGGAGTATGGTAGTAAGAAGGGGAAAATAATCTGTCAAATTATGTGCCCTCTTGTGAAAGACTTTTATCCCAGAGAAAATATATATATCTATGTATCTCTATATCTCTATATCTCTATATCTCTATATCTCTATATCTCTATATATATACACACACACACACACACACACACAACCTACTGGCGGTCACCACTAGGTAGTTATAGTTAGGACCTATTTTCCATAGGAAATCCGCAACATTCTATTCCCAATAAGTCTGGCGTCGGTTGACGAATTTTTGCGAAATTTTCCAAACTTTTGGCCAGCTCCGGGCCGCTCCTATCCTGAAAGTTTCGTGGTGATTCGTCAAGCGGGGGCCGAGAAAAAAGGGGGGTCCCAAAACACGTTTTCCCAATGCATTTTCCCATAGGACCTGTTGACGCAGCCACCAAATTTGGCAAAGAGGTAGTCCTCAGTTCAAACTCGTGCCTTTTGCATAAATGGTGTAAATCCGTTCAGTAGTTCCTGAGAAAATTAGACTAAAAAAAGATAGATATATCTATGGCCTCGGAGGATCTGCGCACCCTCCCCGAACCGAGCGCGCACCCTCCCGATCACGCGCTGAATACTAATCAACTGTCAAGTGTGTCTACATTCGAAACCAGGAACTGTTGGCAGCCATTTTGTGCCTCGGTAGAAGCGAGGTTAAAGTAGTTAGGGGAATACGTGTTTAAAACATATAAAGGGGGCAGGGTAGAAATACTCTGACCCTCTCTAGTGTTGCTTAGGGGGTCCCAGAAGGACCCCCTAGGTCCCCCTTTTAAAAAAATAAAAAAAACGGCGAAATGCGCGCACGGTGCGCGGATCCGGCTGAAAAAAAAATAAAAAAAACCCTAAGCGCAGGCTTCCGCGCTTCGTTAATAATTAGCCCCCGGGTGGGCCAAATCCCGGGTGCAAAATGTTTGTAAATTAATAGGGGGAGGGGGGCTCCGTGGCCCCCCTCCTGAAGCCCTCGAGGGCCCTGGGGACTGCCACCCCCCAGGGCCGGCTCCGACAGTGTCCTGGGGTGCCCATCCCCCAGTACACTGTTTGCTATGAGAGGGTGGGAGTCTCCCGCCCTCCCATAGTAAACTTCGTTAGGATTTTGAAAGAGAGCAGGGAAACCTGCTCTCTCTTTCAAAATCCAAACGATATTGCTTTTCCACACGGGGAGCTGCATGTCAGCAGCTCCCCATGTGGGAAAGCAATACTGACTCCCGAAGGACGAGGGGAGCCGGCTGGGACCGTGGGGGCATTTGGGCTTCCCCCACGGTCTCCAACATTTTTTTATAAGCCCTGGGGGATGGGGCCCCCCCGGGATAATAAACATTAGTGATAGGGGCTATTTTTTTTTTTACGGTAAAATTAGGAGTCGCGCATCCTAACGCGTTGGGTGTACGGTTTCTCTAGCGTTGGGTGCGCGGTTCCTAACACGTTGGGTGCGCGGATCCAAGGAAAAAAAACAGACATTTTTGGGAGAAAAGAATATAGGATTAGATGTAAAAATATATTACTTTTATGAGTAGTTTACAGTTTGTCTCCAATTAATATTCACATAAAATACATATATATGTTTTTTTAAAAGTTAAATATTTCACGGGATTCGCGCACCCACCGCGTCTTGCACTCACATGACGCATCGCGCAAGCGTCGCGTAACGAGCATCATACATGTCGAGTATAGGCTTGGAGTCGCGTACCGGTCGCATTGCAATCGCGCACCAAACACGTACCCAATGCATACCGTACACGGATGCTTACGCGTAGGGGTCGAGAACGGTGCGCATAGGGTGCGCAGATCCCCAAAAATGGGGGGAAAAATTGAAGTTTTGAAAATATTTTTAAAAATATTTTTAAAAAATATAAAAATATATTTTAAAACATTAACAATTTTTTTTTAAAAACCCAATAAAAACAAATAATATTTTTTAATTTTTAAAAGAATTAATGGAAAAAATAAGTTAAGAAAAGGTGATAAACTACTTTAAAAAAACATAATTAAAGGAATTTACACACTGAAAATAAAAAATTTAGAAATTCAATGAAAATCATTAAACATCATAGCTGTAGAGATAAATTATAGATCGGAATTAGCATTTAAAAAACCTTTGAAATTCACTGAAAAAACCATAGGTTTCAGGGGTGTTATAGTTAGCTGGACATTTCCCTCGTACAAAACCCTAGAAATTCCCCTGTTATAGTTAGTTCAGCTAACTATAACTCGCGCGCCCCCGCAATGCACTGCTGATGACGTCACATATTACATCACTCATGACATGGTCAGTGACATCACTTATGACATCACTGATGACATCTCAAATGACATCACTGATGACGTCATCCAGTGAGTCTGTTGAACCACCAGGGTGATGCCCTGGTGTTCCAGCCATGTCCAGAGGCGCAGAGCCTCCTGACAAAGGGTCCACGACCCTACCCCGCCCTGTTTGTTGCAATACCACATGGCGGTGGTGTTGTCCGTGAACACCTGCACGACACTTCCCCGGACCGATGGAAGGAAGGCTTTCAGTGCAAGCCGGATCGCTCTCAGCTCCAAAAGGTTGATGTGGAGTTGAGCCTCCGCCGGAGACCAGAGTCCTCTGATCTCCGCCTCTCCCATGTGGCCCCCCATCCCAGCAGGGACGCGTCCGTCACTACTACGTGCTCCGGTTGGGGTAGGGAGAGGCATCTGCCGCTGACCCAATCGCGGTCCATGAGCCACCACTGCAATTGTTTCGCAGTGCCCTCCAAGATCAAGACATGGTCGGACAGGTTGCCTCGATGCTGGGCCCACTGAAACTTCAGGTCCCACTGCAGAGCCTGCATTCGCCACCTGGCGTAATGCACCAACAGGATGCAGGAGGCCATCAGCCCCAGAAGCCGCAGCACCAACCTGACCGAAACCCAGGATAGAGGCCGAAAGATGGGAATCCGAGCCTGAATATCCCGGACCCGCTATTCCGGAGGATAAGCCCGGAACTGCGCCGAATCGAGAACCGCTCCGATGAAGAGGAGCTTCTGAGAGGGATTCAGGTGTGACATTTGGCACGTTGATGGAGGAGGTCGGTCGTAGTCTGGAGGTGGGAGACGACTTGCTGGGGCGAGCCCGCTTTCAACAGCCAGTCGTCGATAGGGGAAGACTGGAACCCCCGATCTGCGCAGATGAGCTGCGAACCACCGCAATCACTTTTGTGAACACCCGAGGAGCACTGGTGAGGCCGAAGGGGAGCACGGTGAACTGAAAGTGCTCCTGACCCACCGTGAACCGCAGGTAACGCCGGTGGACCGGCAGGACGGGGATGTGAAAATAGGCGTCCTGCAAGTCCAACGCTACCATCCAGTCTCCAGGCGAGGGCAGCCAGAACCTGAGCTAAAGTTAGCATCTTGAACCGTTCCTTCCGGAAGAAGGTGTTGACGCTCCTGAGGTCCAAGATAGGGCGTAGGCCCCCTTTGCCCTTCTTGGGAACCAGAAAGTAGTGGGATCAAAGGGCATATCCATGAGGGTACTCTGGACATCCCCCGAAAAAGACATGGACCTCAGCCAGGCGTGGCGCCGGAGCGCCACCGTGGTGGAAATCGCCCTACCCAGCGAGTCCGTGGTGTCAAGTCCACACCGTATGGCGCTGCATCTCGCCCGTCAGCAAGTGCCTGGGAGAGACGTGCCTGGGCCTCCTCCGGACACAGTGGCAGCACGTCCTCCACCGCATCCCACAGAGAGTGGGAGAAATGGTCCAAGAGGCAAGCGGTGTTCAAAGACCGCAGGCCCAAACTCAGGGAAGAGAACAGTTTCTTTCCGAACTGTTCCAGCCTCTTGGATTCCCGATCCGGAGGAGCGGACGGGAAGGAGGATTGGGAAGTGGAGGCCTGTATAACCAGGCTCTAGGGGGTGGGGTGTTGGGACATGAAACTGGGGTCGCCTGGAGCTGGGCGGTGGCGCCGGGCCACGTTCCGATCCACAGGAGGAACTGTGGAGGGCTTGGACCAAGTGCCCTGCAGAACATCGATGAGGGCCTCATTGAACTGCAGCAGAGGCTCTGTGGAGCTTGCTGATGGTTGAAGCACCTCTGTGAGGATATTAGTCCTCATGGCCACAGCAGGCAACTCAAGCCCCAGGGCTTCGGCCGCCTTGGGCAGCACCACTGAAAAAGCTGCACCTTCCTCCAAAGCCACAGTCGGAGGAGAGATGAAGCCAGCGTCCGGCAAAGTGTCCAGACCACTGACATCCCCCAGTTCGTCTGCCCAGTCCTGTGAAAGTTGACCCTGGAGTGCCATAGGGTCCTCAGACCCCTCCCAGTCGCCCCCGTCATCCGATTCCTAACAGATGAAACGATCGGAGCCGGACGGTAGATGAAAACGGTCATCCATCGGTGTCGGGTCCGGACAGGGGCTAAACCGGGGAACGGCGGCATCCGGAGACGGTGCCGGAGGTGGAACCGGTGTCTGCGCCGGCGGAGGAGGCGTCTTGAGGTCGACCGGCGCTGACAGAGATCCAGGCCTGGATCCCTCGGGGATCTGCGGCGTCAGGACGGAAATCCTCGACGGCGCCGGAGCCGCCGGCACGCGAGGTCGCCCAGTCGGGGCCCGAAGGCGCGCCGCCAGGCGTAGACAGGCCCCTCATGGCCGAAAGGAAGGCACTGACCTCCGGCGGAGTCGCGTCAGTCCCAGGGACCAGCGGGTATGGAGACGGACGCGGCTCCTGCGGCTCTGGCGGCGGGACCACCCTGACCCTCGGCCGAGTCGCGCGACCGGCGAGGGGAGTCCGAAGAGCGGTGTCCCCTCTTGGACTTCTTTGATCGCTTCGTCTTACCCGAAGACTTCGAGCCCGACGAGCGATGATGGTGACTGCGGCTCCACGACCGGTCCTTGGACCTCCTCCTGGACCGGGACCGTGAGCGGCACGGAGCCGAGTGCCGAAGCTCGAGAAGCTTACGGGACCGCTCCCGCCTAGCCTTCGAGGTCAAGGCCTGACAATCGGGGCACAATTCTGCGTCGTGGTCGGCCCCCAGGCAGTAAAGGCACCGGCAATGGTGATCCGTCACCGACATCAGGCGATGACAGGCGGCACAGGCCTTAGATCAAGGCATCCTAGCAGCAGAGTCGAGTCGACAGAAGACCAAAAAGAGTCAAAAAATTTAGTCAAAAATTGACTAAGGGGTAGTAAGCTCTTCCCGGATCGGCGCTGTCTGGCGCGGAAAAAAGAAGAACTGACGTCAGCACGCGAGGGCAGCGTCCAAGTACTCCGACGACGTCATTCCGGCGCACGACGCAGACGATGGACGCGGAGCCGCAGACGACGCCTAGCGACGCGCAAGGGGTATTGCTGACGAAAATTCTTTCCGGATCCAGGCTGACGCCTGGGGATATTCTAAGGTGAGGAATCTAACTAACGTGTTTCTTTCAGATCTAGGATTACAGTTAAGTAACGTATCCTTCTCTTCCAGGGGATCCTCATCAATAGTCATAAGCACTGAATAGAATAGCAAACCCATTTTCCACCTGCAGGCAAATGAGAAACAAAGTGACCAAATTAACAACCGAAAAATCAGCAGTTGAGCAGATTCCTCAAGGAGACTTGGCCTACTTGAGTGTCCGCTCTAGTATCTTAGTCAAGACAGTAATGCCTTGTAAATGTATGCACTGATCTCCAAGTAGCTGCTTTACCAATCTCGGTGAGCGGTACAATGAGAAAAGCAGTGGTAGCCGCTTTTCCTCTCGTGGAATGAGCTTTAGCAGCGGTCAAAAGAGGCTTGTGCGCTAACTGTATGCCATAATGGCAGCTAGGTGCACCTTAATGGACGAGAATTTCAAACCTGCTCTGGCTAGTTGTAGCAAATAGGGCAAAACTACCTCCTCCTGCCCTTTGGTGGGACTACAATTATTTTGCACACACCATATGTAAAACCGTTTCCATTTGCAAGCATAAGAGTGCCTTGTAGAAGGTCTCCTTGCCTCTTTCAATATGGTCATGCAGTCCTGTGGAAGGCCTAAATGTCCACACTGGAGGACCTCAGGAGCCATGCTGCCAAGTTCCGCGATGGCAGGTTGGGGTAATGAATCATCCCATTCATCTTGGACAGCAGGTCCGGTCTGCACGGCAGCCACTTGTGTGGACATACGGAGATGCAGAAGGTCCGGGTGTAGGAGAGTAGGGTCTGCTTTCTTTGTTCACCCCCACTTTGTGCTTTTGCTTTACTGGTTTTCGACTTAGATGTGGCTGTGGGCCTGCTAATCAGACCCACAGCCCTGCTGTTCTCTCTCTAAATTGATGCTATGTCCTTTAGGTACATAACCCATTTTGATAGGATCACCTTATTGGTCCCTGTACAGTGTACCTTAGGTACCCAGGGCATAGGTGTACTCTAGGCCTACCAGGGGCTGCAGCATGTATTATGCCACCCCTGGCCTGGCCTTCCATTATGACACAACTGGCTGATCACTCAGCTGGGGCAAGGTCGTGTAATCACCCCTTGCTTAGGTGTAGTATTCCTATACCTAACTTACATATAGACACATGTGTACCTATCAGCCACTCCTATGGCAGGCCTTAACAATCCTGGAGGCAGAGTGCTTGGTAACATGTGAGATGGTGCTCTAGCATGAGCTGAGCCTGTCTGCAGCTTTCGGAACCATGTCCTTATAGCTGTTCTATGATATAGCCTACCATATACTCTTAAAGTGCCTTATAATCTTAAACGGTTATGGTAACTATGGTTTGGCTTTATCAAAACATGTCGTGTAAGGTGTCTAACACTTTGGAATAATACCCCCATCCCATTTCTGGGGATGAGGATATTATCCCTCCCTTCTAGAGGGAGAAGACATGTTGTAACCTACTTACCCGGTTAAAGTTAACCAGAGCCCCAGCATCACAAAATGGATGCTGCTGCCACAGACACGAGTCTGACCTCCTGCTGCTGGGAGTGATCCCGGCAAGGGAGGCTTGGACAATAGGTTTCCTGCCTTGGGAGGTGCGAGCACCACCCCAGACAGGCCTTAGTGTATTGGGGCAGGGAGGGATGAAAAGAATGAGACATGCCTGGGGCACACAAGGTGTCCCGTGCATAGTCCAGTTCAAACCGGTGCTGGGGCGCTCCAGCCCCAGTCCTGGCGCGAAACTGGACAAAGGGAAGGGGGTTTAACCACCCCCCTCCCAGGTCCCACCCATAAGGCGTGACCTAGCAGGCAACCCAGCCCCCCAGATTAGTATAAGAGTAGTAGCTGGGCCCCAGGAGATTAGATTATCCTGAACCTGCAACTTGAACAGAAACTCTGGACCTTCGACATTCGACGAAAGAAGAAGACTGAAGAATCTCCCTTGTGGCCAAGGAGTGGCTACCCTGTGCAAACAGGCACCATCAAGAGACTACCCTTTGCTTTGCTGAAGTTCTACGAGGGACCGACTGCAGAGCCTTGACTTCCAGACTTCTCCGACCCTGATCCACATCCACAGCCGAGCTGAGATCCGTGGAGGCGACGAGAGACGTGGGACCGGCTACCTGGGAAAAGTGGCTAGTATCTTCCAGCGCAGCTTCTGAGGCACCCTCGAAGTTGTGCACCGGGGATTGAGAAGCCCCAACCCCAAGCATCATCTGCACTGAAGATCAGCCCCCCACACTTCACGAGTCCTGCGTGGGGCCCTTCTGCATTTTCCTGCTTGCCGCGCCTGTCCGGTTGCTTGCCCGTTGGCTAGTGGCCTCTGTGACGACGCATCCTGAAATCTTCACTGCTGGTTTGGCTCCTCCAGACTGGCTCCCGCTTCCTTGCAAAAGAGAAGCACCCCAGACCTTCCTGGTCTGCACCAGAAGCAAGTCCTCCGTTCTTCGTGGGTTCCGCTTGCCAAGGCTTGGTGAGTCCTAGTCCAACTTCGACACCGCCGACAGCAAGAGCCTTCGTGGGACAGCTCGCCTCCTGGTCCTGGTCGTCCTTGACGTCTCCTGGTCCCCGTGGCTGCAGCGACAAGCTTCACCTTCACCTGCAATCTTCACGACATCGCCTGGTTCCTTCCTGGTTCCATGTGGTCACTGGCTAGTGACCTTGACTCTGTCCCTTCTGCTTGCAGGTCTCCTCTCTTCTTGATCCCAGCCTTGGGATCCATCGGACACTCTTCACTGACTGCCAGTGAGCAACTTTCCTTCAGGCATCCATAGAAGTCCACGACGAAACCCGACGCAAGTTCACACCTATGCACCCGCTGCCCGTGGGCTAGGTAACTTGGGTACTTCGGTGCTCACAAGGGTAGTGACTATCCTAGGGCCTAGTTTCCGAGTCTCGACTCTCTAGCTGCTTCAGAAGTGTCCTTAAACTGTTAATTTCTAACTGCTAGTAATTCTATCGACTTTTACGCATTAGGCGTGAGTGTTTCCACTCAGCACCTGAATCCCGTGGGCCTCCCACTTCCTAACTGTTGCTAGTGTAGTGTAGCCCCAGCGATTCCCTAGGCCTAGGCCTATCCTATTTCCGTGACAGTGGTCCTTATACCACTTCTTTAGTATATGGTTTGCGTGGCCCCTAGGGCCTAACTGTATTACTTACCTGTGTGACTTAATGTATGCTTAAATAAGACTGTGTTGTACTTACCTCTAATCTCATAAAGAGTGCTGAGGGTTTGACTAGAATAAATACACTTTATTTTATATATATATACCTGTTGTGGTGTCCTTTCATTTGGTATTCAAGGGATTATATATGGTATCACAGCTGGCTTCACATGCCATTCAGAGTTTAGACCAAGACTGCTCTTGTCCATGCTACCACTAGGATAGCTGGTCTATAAGGTTGACTTTACAACCAATCACCATAAGGGTTGTTTGGACTGATATAAGGTGTACACTAGAACTAGTGACATCATACATCAGGCCAACTTCTCACATTGGTGAGCAGCGGTTGGGATCTGAGCTTGCTGTTTTAATACCATTGTAATCTTGAGATACTAAATTGAAAGATCACACAGATATTGTTTAGGTACATATAACATAGATTATAATACTTAAGTCCTACTGGACTTAGTGGTTGTAGGTTGAAGGGAGTAACACACCCTGACTACAACTACCAGAGAGGTTTAGTAGAAACAACTAGTGTAGGTAGGTGCACACACCACACCCTCACTAGATCATGTCTCTGGGAGGAGATCAAGTAGATGCTCTCTCAGGAGGGGCAGGTCTGAAGAAGACCCCCTCTAGATATGATACCCTAACTTTTCAGGAGATGAGACAATTGTGTACCTCCAGAAAGTTAAAACAGGGTGCAAACCCTACCCTCCTTCAGCTAGTACAACTCCTAGAGGAGTATGATACTTTGAGGGCCTCACAGGCCAGTACCCTAGGTACCAAGGAGGGTCTGCCCACCACAGATGAGTCAGATGGGACTTCAAATGAAGAGGTAGACAGCCAGGGCCAAGTAGGAAGACTTAGCCAGGCTAACCTAAGCTTACATGGGAGTTTGCATGGGGTCCCCCCATACAGACCCCCAAGTGGGCTTACACAGAGAAGCAGGAGGGACAGATCCCCTTCAAGGGAATCCATCCACTCCCATGTCTCTAGCATCTCTAATGCTTCCTCTCACAGGGGAATTACTTCCCCTGAGAGAAAGGAGCATGAAGCCAGAATGAGGGAAGCTAATCTGAGGATTCAGAGGGAAGAACTTGCCCTTGCCAAGGAGAAGCTTGCTCTGGCTAGAGAGCAAAAGTTAAGTGGGTCAGAACCCACTGGTGGCAGCAATATCCCTAAGGATAGAGACAGGCACTATGATAATAGAAACCTGAGCAAGATTGTCCCTCCCTACAAGTGTGGGGATGACATCCACAAATGGATAACTGCTTTGGAGAGAGCTTGCAAAGTACAGCAGGTACCCCAAAGTCAGTGGGCAGCTATCTTGTGGCTCTCCTTCTCTGAGAAAGGTAGAGACAAGTTCCTCACAGTTAGTGATGAGGATGCAGACAATTACACTGTCCTGAAGAGTGCTCTAATTGATGGGTTTGGCCTAACCACTGAACAATACAGGTTGTTGTTCAGGGATACCCAGAAGACACAGACTCAGGACTGGACTGACTTTGTAGATTGTGCCACGAAGGCTCTGGAAGGCTGGCTAGTGGGAAGTAAGGTTAAGGACGATACAGGATTGTATAATTTGATCATGAGAGAACAAATCCTTAACAACTGTCAAAACCAGCTACTGCATCAACACCTGATTGATTCTGATTTGACTTCTCCCCAAGAATTGGGAAAGAAGGCAGATAGATGGGTCAGGACTAGAGTTAAGCAGAAAAACCAGAACCAGGGCGGTGATCAGAAAAAGGCAGACCAGAAGGGTAATGATCAGAAACAAAAAGACCAGAAGTCTTCACCAGGCCGCCAAAAGGCTCAGGGGGAGGGTGGTCCCAAAAAGGATAAAAAGAAAGATGGCCAAAAGAAACCATGGTGCAACTATTGTAAGTCCAACTCACATTGGTTTAGTGAGTGCACCAAAAAGGATAAGCCCCCAGCCACCATTGCCCCTAAGGCAACTGTACCCCCTAGTCCAGCTGTAAGTGGTGGTTCCCAGCAAAAGGGTGTAGTAGGGTTAACCCTGGGAACTGAGGAGGATTCTGGCCTAGTCAGAAAACCTACTCAGGCTGTTCTGATCTGTGATGGGGACTTAGCTTTGTCCTCTACTGTAGGCCCCAGTAACCTGGGAAAGTACAGACAGACTCCTTTTATCAACCAAAGAATGGCTCAGGCCTACAGGGACACTGGGGCTAGTGTCACAATGGTGACACCTGCCTTTGTGGACCCTGGACAGATCATACTAGGTGAGAATTACCTAGTGGCCAACGCTAGCAATGCCACTACCTCCCATAGTGTGGCTATTGTTAACTTCTCCTGGGGAGGGGTAACTGGCCTCAAGAAAGTTGTTGTGAGTTCAGACCTTCCTGTAGAGTGTTTACTGGGAAATGATCTTGAAACTTCAGTTTGGTCTGAAGTGGAGTATAGGACCCATGCAGAAATGCTGGGGATAGATGCACATGTCCTTGCTGTGACCAGGTCACAGGCCAAAAAGTGCACCACTGAACAAGTGCTGGATCCTGAAACTATGGACCAGCCACAACCCAAGAGAAAGAGCAGTAGGGTTAAGGCTGTGCCTTCCCCCCTGCCTCAGGTGGTGGATCAGCCCTCCCTGGAGAATGATTCTGAGAGCCCTGAAGGAACTGTCCTAGAAGAACTTGAACCTGATCAGGTTGAGTTTCTTGGGACAGGGGGACCTTCAAGGGCAGATCTGAGGCAGGCCCAATTAGACTGCCCCTCTCTTGAACCCCTCAGACAGCAGGCTGCTGCTGAGGCTGCAGGGAATGCTCAAGGTACCCATAGAGTGTATTGGGATGAAGGGCTACTGTATTCAGAGGCTAGAGACCCCAAGCCTGGTGCATCCAGGAGGTTGGTCATACCACTGAAGTTCAGAGGCTTCCTTCTTACCTTGGCCCATGATATTCCCCTTGCAGGACACTTAGGCCAGAACAAGACTTGGGACAGGCTTGTCCCTCACTTTCACTGGCCCCATATGTCAGAAGATACCAAGGAGTTTTGTCGCTCCTGTGTCACCTGCCAAGCCAGTGGCAAATCAGGTGGCACCACAAAGGCCCCCCTCACACCACTACCTGTGGTGGGGGTTCCCTTTGAAAGAGTGGGCATAGATATTGTAGGACCAATGGACCCACAAACAGCATCTGGGCACAGATTCATACTGGTGATAGTGGACCATGCCACCAGGTATCCAGAAGCTATTCCCCTGAGGACCACAACAGCTCCTGTTGTGGCAAGGGCCCTGCTTGGAGTATTCTCCAGAGTGGGCTTTCCAAAGGAGGTCATTTCTGACAGAGGTGCCAACTTCATGTCAGGATACTTGACTGCAATGTGGAAGGAGTGTGCTGTGAACTACAAGTTCACCACACCCTATCACCCACCGTGCAATGGGCTTGTTGAGAGATTCAACAAGACCCTAAAGGGAATGATAAAAGGTTTACCAGACAAGCTTAGGCGAAGATGGGACATCCTTTCACCCTGCCTTCTGTTTGCTTACAGAGAGGTCCCACAAAAGGGGGTTTGCTACAGCCCTTTTGAGCTTTTGTTTGGGCATCCTGTAAAAGGACCCCTATGTTTAGTAAGGGAAGGATGGGAGAGACCTCTCAGACAACCCAAACTTGATATAGTGGATTATGTACTTGGTCTCCGCTCCAGGATGGCAGAGTATATGAAGAAGGCTTCTAAAAACCTTGAGGCAAGCCAAGAACTCCAAAAAGCTTGGCATGACCAAAAGGCTGTGCTGACTGTTTACCAGCCAGGGCAGAAAGTGTGGGTGTTGGAGCCAGTAGCCCCAGCAGCCCTCCAAGACAAATGGTCTGGACCCCACACTATTGTTGAGAAAAAGGGAGAAGTCACCTACTTGCTGGACCTTGGGACTCCCAGAAGCCCCCACAGGGTGCTTCACGTCAACAGATTGAAGGCATATGTTGACAGGGCAGACATGGGCTTACTCATGGCTACAGATGAGGGGCAGAAGGAAGAGAGTGACCCTCTCCCAGACCTGTTGACCCAGAACCCTGATGATGGCTCAGTTGATGGTGTGGTCTTTTCTGACAGCCTCACTGTCCATCAACAACAGGACTGCAGACAGGTTCTGCAGTCCTACAGACATATGTTCTCTCTGACCCCAAGTCAGACAAACTGGTGCACCCATGAGGTGGACACTGGTGACAGTGTGCCTGTGAAGAGTAAAATCTACAGGCAACCTGACCATGTCAGGGACTGCATAAAAGTTGAGGTACAAAAGATGTTGGAGCTGGGAGTCATTGAACCTTCAGAGAGCCCTTGGGCTAGTCCTGTAGTCCTTGTGCCAAAGCCTCACACCCAAGATGGTAAGAGAGAGATGAGGTTTTGCGTGGATTACAGAGGTCTCAATGCTGTCACTAGGACAGATGCCCACCCAATACCTAGGGCAGATGAGCTCATTGACAGGCTGGCAGCTGCTAAGTTTTTGAGCACATTTGACCTGACAGCAGGCTACTGGCAAATCAGACTAGCTGAGAATGCAAAGGCCAAAACTGCTTTCTCGACCCCAGGAGGACATTATCAATTTGTGGTAATGCCCTTTGGTTTGAAGAATGCACCTGCCACTTTCCAAAGGTTGGTGAATCAAGTCCTTACTGGGTTGGATGATTATTGTGCAGCGTATCTTGATGATATTGCTGTCTTTAGCTCCACCTGGGAGGATCACCTGGTCCACCTGATGAATGTTTTAGAGGCCCTGCAAAAGGCAGGCCTCACTATCAAGGCCACTAAGTGCCAGATAGGGCAGAGCAAGGTTGTATAAATGGGCCACCTAGTTGGTGGGGGTCAGGTTCAACCACTGGAGAGCAAGATCCAGACCATAAAGGACTGGACTCCTCCAACTACCCAGACTCAGGTCAGAGCTTTCTTGGGCCTGACTGGGTACTACAGAAAGTTTGTTAAGAACTATGGGTCCATTGTGACACCACTTAATGACTTGACCTCCAAGAAAATGCCAAAGAAAGTTCAGTGGACAGTAAGCTGTCAAAAAGCATTTGATGACCTGAAGCAGGCCATGTGCAGTGCACCTATTCTGAAAAGTCCAGACTACTCCAAAGAGTTCATTGTCCAGACAGATGCTTCTGAGTTAGGTGTGGGAGCTGTTCTTTCACAACTGAATGTAGATGGTCAAGACCAGCCCATTGCTTTTATAAGTAGAAGGCTGACCCCTAGAGAGAAACTTTGGTCAGCTATTGAGAGGGAGGCCTTTGCTGTGGTTTGGGCCCTGAAGAAGCTGAGGCCATACTTGTTTGGCACTCACTTCAAGATTCAGACAGACCATAAGCCCCTCTTGTGGCTAAATCAGATGAAGGGTGAAAATCCCAAACTTCTTAGGTGGTCCATTTCCCTACAGGGGATGGACTTCACAGTGGAACATAGACCTGGGACTGACCATGCCAATGCAGATGGACTCTCCAGATATTTCCACTTAGAACATGAAGACTCAACTGGTCAAGGTTAGTTTAATGTCCCTAAGTTTGGGGGGGGGGGTTGTGTAGGAGAGTAGGGTCTGCTTTCTATGTTCACCCCCACTTTTTGCTTTTGCTTTACTGGTTTTCGACTTAGATGTGGCTGTGGGCCTGCTAATCAGACCCACAGCCCTGCTGTTCTCTCTCTAAATTGATACTATGTCCTTTAGGTACATAACCCATTTGGATAGGATCACCTTATTGGTCCCTGTACAGTGTACCTTAGGTACCCAGGGCATAGGTGTACCCTAGGCCTACCAGGGGCTGCAGCATGTATTATGCCACCCCTGGCCTGGCCTTCCATTATGACACAACTGGCTGATCACTCAGCTGGGGCAAGGTAGTGTAATCACCCCTTGCTTAGGTGTAGTATTCCTATACCTAACTTACATATAGACACATGTGTACCTATCAGCCACTCCTATGGCAGGCCTTAACAATCCTGGAGGCAGAGTGCTTGGTAACATGTGAGATGGTGCTCTAGCATGAGCTGAGCCTGTCTGCAGCTTTCGGAACCATGTCCTTATAGTTGTTCTATGATATAGCCTACCATATACTCTTAAAGTGCCTTATAATCGGTTATGGTAACTATGGTTTGGCTTTATCAAAACATGTTGTGTAAAGTGTCTAACACTTTGGAATAATACCCCCATCCCATTTCTGGGGATGAGGATATTATCCCTCCCTTCTAGAGGGAGAAGACATGTTGTAACCTACTTACCCGGTTAAAGTTAACCAGAGCCCCAGCATCACAAAATGGATGCTGCTGCCACAGACACGAGTCTGACCTCCTGCTGCTGGGAGTGATCCCGGCAAGGGAGGCTTGGACAATAGGTTTCCTGCCTTGGGAGGTGCGAGCACCACGCCAGACAGGCCTTAGTGTATTGGGGCAGGGAGGGATGAAAAGAATGAGACATGCCTGGGGCACACAAGGTGTCCCGTGCATAGTCCAGTTCAAACCGGTGCTGGGGCGCTCCAGCCCCAGTCCTGGCGCGAAACTGGTCAAAGGGAAGGGGGTGTAACCACCCCCCTCCCAGGTCCCACCCATAAGGCGTGACCTAGCAGGCAACCCAGCCCCCCAGATTAGTATAAGAGTGGTAGTTGGGCCCCAGGAGATTAGATTATCCTGAACCTGCAACTTGAACAGAAACTCTGGACCTTCGACATTCGACGAAAGAAGAAGACTGAAGAATCTCCCTTGTGGCCAAGGAGTGGCTACCCTGTGCAAACAGGCACCATCAAGAGACTACCCTTTGCTTTGCTGAAGTTCTACGAGGGACCGACTGCAGAGCCCGACCAGAGCCTTGACTTCCAGACTTCTCCGACCCTGATCCACATCCACAGCCGAGCTGAGATCCGTGGAGGCGACGAGAGACGTGGGACCGGCTACCTGGGAAAAGTGGCTAGTATCTTCCAGCGCAGCTTCTGAGGCACCCTCGAAGTTGTGCACCGGGGATTGAGAAGCCCCAACCCCAAGCATCATCTGCACCGAAGATCAGCCCCCCACACTCCACGAGTCCTGTGTGGGGCCCTTCTGCATTTTCCTGCTTGCCGCGCCTGTCCGGTTGCTTGCCCGTTGGCTAGTGGCCTCTGTGACGACGCATCCTGAAATCTTCACTGCTGGTTTGGCTCCTCCAGACTGGCTCCCGCTTCCTTGCAAAAGAGAAGCACCCCAGACCTTCCTGGTCTGCACCAGAAGCAAGTCCTCTGTTCTTCGTGGGTTCCGCTTGCCAAGGCTTGGTGAGTCCTAGTCCAACTTCGACACCGCCGACAGCAAGAGCCTTCGTGGGACAGCTCGCCTCCTGGTCCTGGTCGTCCTCGACATCTCCTGGTCCCTGTGGCTGCAGCGACAAGCTTCACCTTCACCTGCAATCTTCACGACATCGCCTGGTTCCTTCCTGGTTCCACGTGGTCACTGGCTAGTGACCTTGACTCTGTCCCTTCTGCTTGCAGGACTCCTCTCTTCTTGATCCCAGCCTTGGGATCCACCGGACACTCTTCACTGACTGCCTGTCAGCAACTTTCCTTCAGGCATCCATAGAAGTCCACGACTAGGTAACTTGGGTACTTCGGTGCTCACATGGGTAGTGACTATCCTAGGGTCTAGTTTCCGAGTCTCGACTCTCTAGCTGCTTCAGAAGTGTCCTTAAACTGTTAATTTCTAACTGCTAGTAATTCTATCGACTTTTAAGCATTACGCGTGAGTGTTTCCACTCAGCACCTGAATCCCGTGGGCCTCCCACTTCCTAACTGTTGCTAGTGTAGTGTAGCCCCAGCGATTCCCTAGGCCTAGGCCTATCCTATTTCCGTGACAGTGGTCCTTATACCACTTCTTTAGTATATGGTTTGCGTGGCTCCTATGGCCTAACTGTATTACTTACCTGTGTGACTTAATGTATGCTTAAATAAGACTGTGTTGTACTTACCTCTAATCTCATAAAGAGTGCTGAGGGTTTGACTAGAATAAATACACTTTATTTTATATATATATACCTGTTGTGGTGTCCTTTAATTTGGTATTCAAGGGATTATATATGGTATCACAGCTGGCTTCACATGCCGTTCAGAGTTTAGGCTAAGACTGCTCTTGTCCATGCTACCACTAGGATAGCTGGTCTATAAGGTTGACTTTACAACCAATCACCATAAGGGTTGTTTGGACTGATATAAGGTGTACACTAGAACTAGTGACATCATACATCAGGCCAACTTCTCACACCGGGTACCACCACTGCCTCGGCCAGTCCGGAGCAATCAGAATCATTGTGGTGTCCGAGTTTGATAGCTTGGTCACCACCTTCAGGATGAGCGGCCGGGGTGGAAAGGCGTACACAAATGCCCCTGACTAGTCAATCAAAAGGGCATTCCCTTTCGATCCTGGTTGGTAGTACCTTGAGGTGAAGTCTCGTCATTTTGTCTTTTTTCGTCGTCTGCAAACAGATCTATGTTTGGACAACCCCAGGCCTGGAAGATGTCGACCACCTAGTCGTTGAGGACCCAGTCCTGCTGTTCCTTGAAGTGGTGGCTGAGGGCATCCGCTTGAGAATTCTGCTCTCCTGACAGATGAACTGCTGTGGTGGATAGATTCCTCGCCAGAAGCCAGTGCCAAAGGGTCTGTGACTCCAAAGAGAGAGTCCTCGGGCGAGTTCCTCCCTGTTTGTTCAGGTAGTACATGGTGGTGGTATTGTCCGTCTGTACTAGGATGGAACTCACCTGAATCGAAGGGAGGAAAGCCTTGAGAGCCAGATGAACAGCCCTTAGCTCTAGAATGTTTATGTGGTACAACTGCTCTTTTGAGGACCATAAGCCCGGTCAAGGATCAAGAAGAGAGGATACCTGCAAGCAGAAGGGACAGAGTCAAGGTCACTAGCCAGTGACCACGTGGAACCAGGAGGGAACCAGGCGATGTCGTGAAGATTGCAGGTGAAAGGTGAAGCTTGTCGCTGCAGCCACGGGTACCAGGAGACGTCGAGGACAACCAGGACCAGGAGGCGAGCTGTCCCACGAAGGCTCTTGCTGTCGGCGGCGTCGAAGTCGAACTAGGACTCACCAAGCCTTGGCAAGCGGAACCCACGAAGAACGGAGGACTTGCTTCTGGTGCAGACCAGGAAGGTCTGGGGTGCTTCTCTTTTGCAAAGAAGCGGAAGCCAGTCTGGAGGAGCCAAACCAGCAGTGAAGATTTCAAGGTGTGTCGTCACAAAGGCCGCTAGCCAATGGGCAAGCAACCGGACAGACGCGGCAAGCAGGAAAATGCAGAAGGGCCCCACGCAGGACTCGTGGAGTGTGGGGGTCTGATCTTCGGTGCAGATGGTGCTTGGGGTTGGGGCTTCTCAATCCCCGGTGCACAACTTCGAGGGTGCCTCAGAAGCTGCGCTGGAAGATACTCGCCACTTTTCCCAGGTAGCCGGTCCCACGTCTCTCGTCGCCTCCACTGATCTCAGCTCGGCTGTGGATGTGGATCAGGGTCGGAGAAGTCTGGAAGTCAAGGCTTTGGTCGGGCTCTGCAGTCGGTCCCACGTAGAACTTCAGCAAAGAAAAGGGTAGTCTCTTGATGGTGCCTGTTTGCACAGGGTAGCCACTCCTTGGCCACAAGGGAGATTCTTCAGTCTTCTTCTTTCATCGAATGTCGAAGGTCCAGAGTTTCTGTTCAAGTTGCAGGTTCAGGATAATCTAATCTCCTGGGGCCCAGCTACCACTCTTATACTAATCTGGGGGGCTGGGTTGCCTGCTAGGTCACGCCTTATGGGTGGGACCTGGGAGGGGGGTGGTTACACCCCCTTCCCTTTGTCCAGTTTCGCGCCAGGACTGGGGCTGGAGTGCCCCAGCACCGGTTTGAACTGGACTATGCATGGAGCACCTTGTGTGCCCCAGGCAGTGTCTCGTTTCATTCATCCCTCCCTGCCCCAATACACTAAGGCCTGTCTGGGGTGGTGCTCGCACCTCCCAAGGCAGGAAACCTATTGTCCAAGCCTCCCTTGCCGGGATCACTCCCAGCAGCAGGAGGTCAGACTTGTGTCGTGGCAGCAGCATCCATTTTGTGATGCTGGGGCTCTGGTTAACTTTAACCGGGTAAGTAGGTTACAACATGTCTTCTCCCTCTAGAAGGGAGGGATAATATCCTCATCCCCAGAAATGGGATGGGGGTATTATTCCAAAGTGTTAGACACCTTACACGACATGTTTTGATAAAGCCAAACCATAGTTACCATAACCGTTTAAGATTATAAGGCACTTTAAGAGTAGATGGTAGGCTATATCATAGAACAGATATAAGGACATGGTTCCGGAAGCTGCAGACAGGCTCAGCTCATGCTAGAGCACCATCTCACATGTTACCAAGCACTCTGCCTCCAGGATTGTTAAGGCCTGCCATAGGAGTGGCTGATAGGTACACATGTGTCTATATGTAAGTTAGGTATAGGAATACTACACCTAAGCAAGGGGTGATTACACGACCTTGCCCCAGCTGAGTGATCAGCCAGTTGTGTCATAATGGAAGGCCAGGCCAGGGGTGGCATAATACATGCTGCAGCCCCTGGTAGGCCTAGAGTACACCTATGCCCTGGGTACCTAAGGTACACTGTACAGGGGCCAATAAGGTGACCCTATCCAAATGGGTTATGCACCTAAAGTACATAGTATCAATTTAGAGAGAGAACAGCAGGGCTGTGGGTCTGATTAGCAGGCCCACAGCCACATCTAAGTCAAAAACCAGTAAAGCAAAAAGCAAAAAGTGGGGGTAAACATAGAAAGCAGACCCTACTCTCCTACACTGATTTATCGGTACATGAAAGTAGGCATCTTGCAGATCCAGCGAACACATCCAATCCCCTTTGCGGAGGTGAGGATATATTTGGTGGAGAACCAACATGCAAAATTTCTCGTCTCATGGACTTGTTGAGTGCTCGTAGATCCAGAATGGGCCTGTTTTCTGACTTTTGACCTTTTAAGGTCCTTTTATGGCGAGACATTTAGTGAGTGGGGCTTTAAAAAGCCGACCCCAGCTTTTTGGGTGGCATAGAGTATGCGGTTACGTGCACAGTAATGCGCATTCCTCGCATCGCTCGCGGGGTGTTCTCCCAAGCGCGCGCTTCAACACAGCCGCTGACCCGGCGAAGACAATTAAAACACTAATTTAAGACGTGCATTTCAATTGGCCAACAAGAGGCAGGCGCCAAATGTTCCTTAGCCGCCGTATTCAACGAGTGGTTCAATATTGCAGCTATTCAATAATGCATGGGAAGATGCGCAGTCTCTTTAATTTTCTAACGACATGGCTGCCTGCACTCCCCACTGGAAACTACAACCAAACCCGAGACAATGGCGGCCGTTATTACAATTATGGGCGCAATTAAGCCACTTCCTCCTCCCACCTCTCTCTTGGTAAAAGCAGGGTCGGGTAAACTGTTTGCTCCTGCTGTCTGAGCAACATCATGGAGAAAATGTAGAGGTAGCAAGGCCTGCTCCAGGCTCGCATCCTTTGAGCGGGGAAACTTCAGCCCCTCGTTTGTGTACCCATCTGGGACCCAGGCAGCTAAAGAGAACACTGGGGGAGATTATCCGAATGTATAACACACCAACGTTCTACATCTGGTCTGAATTAATCCTTCCCCTTTGCTAACCTTCATGAATCAGAATAGGTCGCTGGATTTTATTTAAAACATCTTTACAAGATTAAATCAGTATATAACGCCAGGTCATGGGACCATGCATTTTACAAATGTCCAACATGCCTGCTGCATTGCCCCTCTGCAGGGAGGGCACCCACAAACTAACACTGAATGACGATGTACTCTTGTCAGTGATAATCGACAAAGTCCACCAACTTATTTACTGTTTGTAAAGGGGCTTTCCATCTGGACAACATGTCTATCTTTCCTGTAGTGTGTTTTATTTTGCTATGTTTTGATTCTTTCTCCCATTCTCTTTCTCTAGACTCTCTCATCCTCACGTTTCCTCTTTCTGTCTCTCACGCACTCTTTCGTTGTCACCCCATAATCTCTCAACGTCTGTGGATGACAGTCACTACTGCATTATGCCATGGCTGTAACACCGACCCTGATCGTAGACAGCAGCTTCAAAGTTCGAAGCCAGTATCGTTCATCAGATTGTTTGTATTCTGCAGGAGGATGCTGCAACTACCATGCTATTGCTGTTCAAATCTGTGCACTGACGTCACTAGTCTATCACTAGGCATTCTAAGTTCTCTTTCACATGATGTTTGTACAATAAGATACGGCAAAGCAATTAGCCAAATTTCCACTTCAATCTACTCTGCCTATAGCAATGTCCTTTTCCCCAGACCTACTTTTAACTGTCCTTAAATTCAGAGGGAATTGAAGGGCCTGCCTGGACTTTCCATTCTGTTATTTCTGTGCTGCAACATAAACATGGTATGCGCCTATCATCTTTAGCCACGACGCAGAGCCACTTAACCCTGAATAGCAGCGTGACCTGAATACCATGGCAATTGTTAGTTTGCAAATGGCGGGTTGATTTGAGTGACACGCCTTCCAGAAATTGAATTGTATTAAAGTTAAACCCTCACTGAAATAACATCAGCCAGATCGCCTCTCAGCATTTCATTATGCAAATCCCACAGACGGCCAGGCTACAATTTAGGCTGCAATAATCTGTTTGCATTTCTTTGGCCGGGAAACAACTACGACAATGTAGCAAGCAGGCTGCAGTTTCCTCCACCCTCTCGCTCTCTCTCCCCACCTCCCCCTCCATCTCCATCTCCACACCTCCCCACACCTCCATCTCCACACCTCCCCACACCTCCATCTCCACACCTCCCCACACCTCCACCTCCACCTCCACACCTCCCCACACCTCCACCTCCACACCTCCCCACACCTCCACCTCTACACCTCCATCTCCACACCTCCTGTTGGACTGGGCCCTTTTTGCAGGGTCATCCCTAAACTTTTTGCCTTCCTCCTGTATTTTTTCTGACCTGTTGTTGGCTGTTTTATGACTCTGGGCACCTTACCACTGCTGACCAGTGCTAAGGTGCATATGCTCTCCCTATGGTAAAATATATACATTGATTGATATTCATGATTGGTTTATTGGATTTACTGTCAGTCCCCAGTAAAGTGCACCAGGAGTGCCAGGGCTTGTGAATGCCAATGCTGCTAGTGGGCCTGCAGCGCTGGTTGCGCCACCCACAGAAGCGGCCTTGTAAAATGTGTCTAGGGTCTGCCACTGCAGAACCTGCGTGCAGTCTGGTACTGTCATGCTGGCTGGGCAAGTGCACACACTTGCCAGCCTCCAAACCTTCCCTTTGCCTCATGTTAGTCACCCCTATGGTAGGCCCACGGGCAGGGTGCATTGTAGGTGTAGGGTAGGACCAGCCCTGAGTGTGTGGCATGTCCTAATAGTGAATTACAGCCATTTTCGTTTTTCACTATTGAAGGCTACCTGCTCTCCATAGGCCAGAATGGGCTGCTGGAGTCACTACACGCTGTGACCCCAGTGGACTCATAGAGCATGGTAGAATGTCAAGTTAAGTATGCCTGAACTCAGAATAATAAAATACTTCTTTTAGTAAAGTTTATTTTAATATCCTGCGTTTGTAAATACTACTTTTAGAAAGTTAGTATTTACTGACCTGGCCATTTCAGTCCGCCTCTGCTGTGTGTGTGTGTTCTGCCTAGCAACAGTAAGGAGCAGGGTTGGGGAATCCCCAGAGACAGGCTGGCTGCCAGGTGGTGGGTAGAGAGATTACACCAGGATGGGTGGGAGGAGTACACCTTGACTCTTGAATAGACCTGTGCTCTGCCACCACAAAGCTGGCTCCGCCCCCTGTGGAGCGGCTGATGTCTCTGCCCTGCTGCTGAAAGGAAAGAGCAGAGTCACCATAACAAAGTGCTCCAGAACTGGACTGAGCCAGGCCCAGGCCCCCTGGCGCTAAAGAACAAAAGAATCGCTGTATAAAAGTAGTAGCCTGGCTCCTAAGAAATCAGAATCCTGTTTTACCACAAAGAACCTCTGCCCGACTAGAAGGAGAAGAAGACGCTGGAAGGACTGGCCTGCTGCTTGCCTTGCTGAGAAAGGAGAGGAAGAGACTTGCTGAAAAGACTTTGCTGCTTTGTGCTTTAAACATTCTCCAAGGGCTTGATCTGAGCTTGACCCCTGAACAGAACCCCAGGACCAGTGGGTTCTTTGCGCCTTTGCTCGTCCTGCAACTCGAGCCGTGTGAGTATCCCGCTTGAGGAAGACTGCACCCCTCATCGCCCCTCCTAGGGCTGTGACACTCGGGAGCCTGCCTGCCTGCCTTTGCCCCCCTTGAGAGCCTCGCTCCGACCGGAGTCGCTCTCTACCCCGTGCTAGGCCGCCGGCACCTCTGCCACCGCCTGCTATTGGAGCGCGCTGAAGCGCTATCGCCCCTCCCGCCGGAATTCCTCCCCGACATTTGTGATCCCCGCCGGGTCATCAGCTGCACGGACCGTGCCCTGTGACCCCGCTTCGCTATCCCGGACTGAGACCAGGCCGCGCCGCCCCCGCTGTGGAGACCCCCGCACCGCCGTGCTGAGGGTCGTGGGCCGCGCCTGCCTGATTGCATGCACCCGCTGAAGTAGGATCCAAAGGTGCACCCATCATCACTGAGTCGCACTGTCCCGTGCCGACTCCCCAAGCAACTACAACGTTTCTTAAAGTTCCAGCATCGGGCTCGGGGCCCGCAACGCCTTATTTCCCTGTCGCCCCCACCGCACTGCAAGCCCGTCTCGCCTCCCGTTCTGCCTCAGAGCCGCTGGGGAAGAGCCGTGCACGGCGCAGGCATGCCCACGCCCGATGCGTGAGCCGCGGTAGGGTCCGGGCCGATCCTTGACAGGAGAGAGAGTGAAGCGCGACGAAGCGCACCGAAGGGCTACGCTTGGCCCAAATCACCTGTAAGTACTGGAACCACAAGTAACATTACCAAGAGACTACAAAGTATCCATTTGAAACTGCAAACAAAGAACATTTGCCTGCTTTACAATCTGGTGGCATAAAGAAAACGTTATTGGTCTTGTGATAAGTCTGCTGATATATATACCTATTTTTACATAAAGAAGCGTATTTTTCTACATATCCCAGTCTGGTGTCCATTTCTGGGGGGATTGATGTATTTACTGTGTGTATGATTACAACTGCTTAACTGACTAACGCCTGGAGGATAGCCTTGGCTGCTCACGCCACGCACCTAGAGGGTGAGCAAGGGTCATTCCAAAGGGGTTATCCTGCGCCCTGACGTAGAGGAGAGGGTCCCTGCTTGACACAAGGGCATCCTTGCGCCAACCAGAGACTCCCAAGTCTAACATTGTTGGCAGCGGCTGGGATTTCGAATTTGCATTTGTAATCTGCATACAGTGAATTATTAATCACCAGATAGTGAGAGCAGACCAAGTAACGCAGCCACAGGTTTTTCATTTGTTGAACTTTGTTGAGACATCTGCCGTGGTGCAGAGTAGCCCAGCTAGGTCCCATGGTAGTGGGAGGGGTGTAGGGGCTCACGTCCTGTCTCAGTGGAGAAGGAGTGAGTGTGGGGCTGCGTGCCCCCAGGTGCCCGAAACCCAGTCTCAGAGCCTGGATGGTTCTTTAAGGGAACACCAGGCGGGGAGCCTAGGCTGTCCTGATGGGCCGCCCGTTGAGGGGGATCCCCTAGTGTCTGGTGAGCTGGGAGTGTCTGTAAGCAGGCCTCCATCAGTTCTGGTGTCTGGCAGTACCGCTCCAGTTGGGAGGGTGCAGAGGTCCAGATTGAGGGGTGAGAGGGGGAAAGAGTCCCCAGTGGAAGAACCAGTGGGTCAGGGGCCAGCCAGAAGGGCTGTGTCCCCCGTGAGTGACCATGGTGACACCACTTATGTCCTGGGGGATCTTCAGGCATTGTCAGATGGACAGGGGTCGGGAGATCAGCACCAGGCAGACTGTCACACGACACATGAGTTATGTGTCACCCTCAGGGGGGGCATGCGTGCTCCCCGGGAAGTCCTGGTGCGCCAGGCGAGCGTTCAACCGCATGGGTTGGTCCCAGGGTTGGGAAGTCAGGTTCAGGTGTTGTCTGACCTGGAGGGTGGGACTACTGTAATCAGTGTCCTGACCCATGTTGCTTCTGGGGGTACCACGCCAGTTGGGAGTGGGCAGTACTCTGGAAGGGGGTGCAGAGGGAGGGAGTCCTCGCCTCTGACCCCGGCTCAACTGAAGGGTTTAGACCCTAGGTTGGAGGGCCAGGTTCAGGGTGTCCCCCCTGACCTGGACGCCCAGTTGCAGGATAGAACACCTGAACTGGTGGGCGAATTGCACAGGACACCTGCCCCAGGTGCCCTGGCAATTCTGGAAGGGGGTACCACTCCAGGTAGGAGGGTACAGAGCCCCAAGGAGAAGGACCGGGTGTGGGAGAGGCCACCCCAGTCTTGGGTCCAGCCGCCGGGTACAGTCCTGGGGCTGGTGGGTCAGTGCCAGGATGTCATACCTGACCTGACAAGGGGGAGAATGGACAAAGGGTGCCAAGCACCTGGGGCTACTGCCCCCCGCCCCCTGGCGCCACAGAGGATTGAGAGCCCTGAGAGGCATACGGCCTGGGTCTCATCCCTGACTACTGTCAGTGGCCACTGTAGAATTTTGCTGTCTGTCTGTTGGGACACACCTGTGGGCCAGTTAAGGTTAGGTGCTGCACAGGTGGTGTCCACAGGTGAGGAGAAGGGTTCCCCATGGATTGGCTTGGTGGGCCCTGAGAGTATGGACAGAGGAAGTCCGATAGGTTCAGATTGGCGTAGAAATGGAGTCTGCCCCTGCAGTTGCGGGCCAGGTCCTTGTTATATCGCCCCAAGCAGGGAAGACCATCACGGTGGTGATTGGTCTACCCTGCGTTTTGACTGGAAGGGGGTTGTGTTGGACTGGGCCCTTTTTGCAGGGTCATCCCTAAACTTTTTGCCTTCCTCCTGTATTTTTTCTGACCTGTTGTTGGCTGTTTTATGACTCTGGGCACCTTACCACTGCTGACCAGTGCTAAGGTGCATATGCTCTCCCTATGGTAAAATGTATACATTGATTGATATTCATGATTGGTTTATTGGATTTACTGTCAGTCCCCAGTAAAGTGCACCAGGAGTGCCAGGGCTTGTGAATGCCAATGCTGCTAGTGGGCCTGCAGCGCTGGTTGCGCCACCCACAGAAGCGGCCTTGTAAAATGTGTCTAGGGTCTGCCACTGCAGAACCTGCGTGCAGTCTGGTACTGTCATGCTGGCTGGGCAAGTGCACACACTTGCCAGCCTCCAAACCTTCCCTTTGCCTCATGTTAGTCACCCCTATGGTAGGCCCACGGGCAGGGTGCATTGTTGGTGTAAGGTAGGACCAGCCCTGAGTGTGTGGCATGTCCTAATAGTGAATTACAGCCATTTTCGTTTTTCACTATTGAAGGCTACCTGCTCTCCATAGGCCAGAATGGGCTGCTGGAGTCACTACACGCTGTGACCCCAGTGGACTCATAGAGCATGGTAGAATGTCAAGTTTAGTATGCCTGAACTCAGAATAATAAAATACTTCCTTTAGTAAAGTTTATTTTAATATCCTGCGTTTGTAAATACTACTTTTAGAAAGTTAGTATTTACTGACCTGGCCATTTCAGTCCGCCTCTGCTGTGTGTGTGTGTTCTGCCTAGCAACAGTAAGGAGCAGGGTTGGGGAATCCCCAGAGACAGGCTGGCTGCCAGGTGGTGGGTAGAGAGATTACACCAGGATGGGTGGGAGGAGTACACCTTGACTCTTGAATAGACCTGTGCTCTGCCACCACAAAGCTGGCTCCGCCCCCAGTGGAGCGGCTGATGTCTCTGCCCTGCTGCTGAAAGGAAAGAGCAGAGTCACCATAACAAAGTGCTTCAGAACTGGACTGAGCCAGGCCCAGGCCCCCTGGCGCTAAAGAACAAAATAATCACTGTATAAAAGTAGGAGCCTGGCTCCTAAGAAATCAGAATCCTGTTTTACCACAAAGAACCTCTGCCCGACTAGAAGGAGAAGAAGACGCTGGAAGGACTGGCCTGCTGCTTGCCTTGCTGAGAAAGGAGAGGAAGAGACTTGCTTAAAAGACTTTGCTGCTTTGTGCTTTAAACATTCTCCAAGGGCTTGATCTGAGCTTGCCCCCTGAACAGAACCCCAGGACCAGTGGGTTCTTTGTGCCTTTGCTCGTCCTGCAACTCGAGCCGTGTGAGTATCCCGCTTGAGGAAGACTGCGCCCCTCATCGCCCCTCCTAGGGCTGTGACACTCGGGAGCCTGCCTGCCTTTGCCCCCCTTGAGAGCCTCGCTCCGACCGGAGTCGCTCTCTACCCCGGGCTAGGCCGCTGGCACCTCTGCCACCGCCTGCTATTGGAGCGCGCTGAAGCGCTATCGCCCCTCCCGCCGGAATTCCTCCCCGACATTTGTGATCCCCGCCGGGTCATCAGCTGCACGGACCGTGCCCTGTGACCCCGCTTCACTATCCCGGACTGAGACCAGGCAGCGCCGCCCCCGCTGTGGAGACCCCCGCACTGCCGTGCTGAGGGTCGTGGGCCGCGCCTGCCTGATTGCATGCACCCGCTGAAGTAGGATCCAAAGGTGCACCCATCATCACTGAGTCACACTGTCCCGTGCCGACGCCCCAAGCAACTACAACGATTCTTAAAGTTCCAGCATCGGGCTCGGGGCCCGCAACGCCTTATTTCCCTGTCGCCCCCACCGCACCGCAAGCCCGTCTCGCCTCCCGTTCTGCCTCAGAGCCGCTGGGGAAGAGCCGTGCACGGCGCAGGCATGCCCACGCCCGATGCGTGAGCCGCGGTAGGGTCCGGGCCGATCCTTGACAGGAGAGAGAGTGAAGCGCGACGAAGCGCACCGAAGGGCTACGCTTGGCCCAAATCACCTGTAAGTACTGGAAACACAAGTAACATTCCCAAGAGACTACAAAGTATCCATTTGAAACTGCAAACAAAGAACATTTGCCTGCTTTACAATCTGGTGGCATAAAGAAAACGTTATTGGTCTTGTGATAAGTCTGCTGATATATATACCTATTTTTACATAAAGAAGCGTATTTTTCTACATATCCCAGTCTGGTGTCCATTTCTGGGGGGATAGATGTATTTACTGTGTGTATGATTACAACTGCTTAACTGACTAACGCCTGGAGGATAGCCTTGGCTGCTCACGCCACGCACCTAGAGGGTGAGCAAGGGTCATTCCAAAGGGGTTATCCTGCGCCCTGACGTAGAGGAGAGGGTCCCTGCTTGACACAAGGGCATCCTTGCGCCAACCAGAGACTCCCAAGTCTAACACCTCCCCACACCTCCACCTCCAAACCTCCATCTCCAAACCTCCCCACACCTCCAAACCTCCCCACACCTCCAAACCTCCCCACCTACCCACACCTCCATCCCCACACCTCCATCCCCACAACTCCACACCTCCCCACACCTCCAAACCTCCCCACACCTCCTAACCTCCCCACATCTCCAAACCTCCCCACACCTCCAAACCTCCCCACCTCCCCACACCTCCAAACCTCCCCACACATCCAAACCTCCCCACCTCCCCACACCTCCACACCTCCCCACCTCCCCACACCTCCACACCTCCCCACCTCCCCACACCCCCACACCTCCACACCTCCCCACACCTCCCCACACCTCCCCACCTCTCCACACCTCCCCACACCTCCACACCTCCCCACCTCTCCACACCTCCCCACACCTCCACACCTCCCCACACCTCCACACCTCCCCACACCTCCCCACCTCCCCACACCTCCATCCCCACACCTCCATCCCCACACCTCCATCCCCACACCTCCATCCCCACACCTCCATCCCCACACCTCCATCCCCACAGCTCCACACCTCCCCACACCTCCACACCTCCCTCCACCTCCACACCTCCCTCCACCTCCACACCTCCACACCTCCCTCCACACCTCCCCACACCACCTCTATCTCCACACCTCCACCTCCATCTCCATCTCCTTCTCCACACCTCCACCTCCATCTCCATCTCCACACCTCCACCTCTGTTAGACCTGGCACCTTGGCGTGAGTTTCCCTTCCACTTTTTGATGGTGTGCCTCGATTGTTTTTCTGGTGTTGTCCGCTCAGGGCGCTACGCCACGGCTAATCCGTGCCGCAGCGCAAGTGCTCCCTAAGATAAAGTGTACCTGTAATTGATGTTCATGATTGGGTTATTGGATTCACTGTCAGTCCCCAGTAAAGTGCACCCGGAGTGCCAGGGCTTGTGAATGCCAATGCCGCCAGTGGGCTGCAGCGCTGGTTGCGCCACCCACACCAGCGGCCATGTAAAATGTGTCCTGGGTCTGCCACTGCCGACCCCGCGTGCAGTCCCGTGCTGTCACGCTGGCTGGGCAAGTGCACACACTTGCCAGCCCCCAGAACCTTCCCTTAGCCTCATGTTAGTCACCCCTATGGTAGGCCCGCGGGCAGGGTGCGTTGTAGGTGTAAGGTAGGACAGGCCCTGGTTGTGAGGCCTGTCCTAATAGTGAATCACCGCCATCTTCGTGGTTCACTATTGCAAGGCTACCTGTTCCCCTTAGGCCAGATGAGCTGCTGGAATTATTACATCCTATAATCCCAGCAGGCTCAGGGAACATGGTAGAGAGATATGTTTAGTATGCCTCAACTCGGAATGATAAAATACTTCTTGTAGTCAAGTTTATTTTACTATCCTGGGTTTGTAAATACGACTTTTAGAAAGTCCGTATTTACTCGCTTAACCATCTCAGCCCGCCTCTGCTGTGCGTGTATCTGACTGTCTGGGCTATGTGAGTGACAGGGCTGGGGGGATGACAGGTAGCGAATGGCAGGAGAGCACCTTGGTGGGAGGTGGGGGTGTCCCTTGGACACTCAATAGGGCAGTGCTCCACCACCACAAAGCTGGCTCCGCCCCCTGGGGAGCGACTGATGACTCAGCCTGCACCTGGCCCCGGACGGGCGAAGCGCTGTCCACAAGGTGATCCTGAAAGTACTTGTCCCCTGAATGCCAGCTCCACCTCCTGTGGAGCGGCTGATGTGCCTGCCCCTCACACTGAAAGCAGAAGTCAGAGTACCCCCAACAAAGTGCTCAGGACTGAGAACGACTATGCGAAGGCCCCCCTGGCCTGAAAGAACAAAAGGAATGTGGTATAAAAGTAGGAGCCCTGCTCCTTGCAAATCAGAATCCTGTTTACCACAAAGAACCTCTGCCCGACTAGAAGGAGAAGACGACGCTGGAAGAGCTGGCCTGCTGCTTGCCTTGCTGAGAAAGGAGAGGAAGAGACTTGCTGAAAAGACTTTGCTACTTTGTGCTTGAACATTCTCCAAGGGCTTGATCTGAGCTTGCCCCCTGAACTGAACCCCAGGACCAGTGGGTTCTCTGTGCTTTTGCTCGTCCTCCGATCGAGCCGTGTGTGCATCCCGCTGGAAAGAGACAGCGCCCCTCAAACGCCCCTCCTAGGGCCGTGACACTCAGGAGCTTGCCTGCCTTTACCCCGTGAGAGCCCCGCTCCATCCAGAGCCGCTCTCTGTCCCCGGGCTAGGCTACCTGCGCCTCTGCCACCGCCTGCTACTGGAGCGCGCTGAACGCGCTGTCACCCCTCCCGCCGGAATCCGTCCGACGACTGTGATCGACGCCGGGTCATCCAGCTGCACTGTCCGTGCCCTGTGACCCCGCTTCGCTATCCCCGGACATCTCAGGCCGCGCCGCCCCCGCTGTGGAGACCCCCCTGCACCGCCGTGCTAAGGGTCGCTGGCCGCGCCTGCCTGTTGCCCACACCCGCTGATTGAGGATCCAAAAACACTTCCCCAAAGCCGAGAGTCGCACCGATCTGTGCCGACTCTCTCCACGCAACAGTGCTACAGGAATTCCAGTATCGGGCTCGGGGCCCGCACCGCCTTACTTCCCCGTTAAATCCTCACCGCACGCCCGTCTCACCGCCGCTGCCCGGGAGCCACCGGGAAGAGCTGTGCACGGCGCGAGCGCGCCCACGACCGATGCGTGAGCCGCGGTAGGCCTGAAGTAAGTCAAGACTGGAATCTCCCAAGTGACATTGAGAAACGACTAAAGAAGTATTCGCGTAAAGAACTGTTCGCCTGCTTTAATAATCTGGTGGCATAGAAACAACGTTACTGGTCTTGTGATAAGTCTGCATATTGAGATAACTATTTTTACATAAAAGAGCGTATTTTCACATACCGAAGCCTGGTGTCCGTTTCTGGGGGGATTAATGTATTTACTGTGTGTGTGATTATAATTGCTTAACCAACAACGCCTGAAGAATCGCCTTGGCTGCTCACGCCACGCACCTAGAGGGTGAGCAAGGGTCATTCCAAAAGGGGTTATCCTTTGCCCTGACGTGGAGGAGAGGGTCCCTGCTTGACACAAGGACATCCTTGCGCCAATCAGAGATCCCCGACTCTAACAACCTCCATCTCCATCTCCACACCTCCACCTCCACCTCCATCTCCATCTCCATCTCCACACCTCCACCTCCATCTCCATCTCCACACCTCCACCTCCATCTCCATCTCCACACCTCCACCTCCATCTCCATCTCCACACCTCCACCTCCATCTCCATCTCCACACCTCCACCTCCATCTCCATCTCCACACCTCCATCTCCACACCTCCCCACACCTCCATCTCCACACCTCCATCTCCACACCTCCCCACACCTCCATCTCCACACCTCCATCTCCAAACCTCCATCTCCACACCTCCATCTCCACACCTCCATCTCCACACCTCCATCTCCACACCTCCACACATCTCCACACCTCCATCTCCACACCTCCACACCTCCCCACACCTCCATCTCCATCTCCACACCTCCCCACACCTCCACCTCCATCTCCAAACCTCCCCACACCTCCACACCTCTATCTCCAAACCTCCCCACACCTCCAAACCTCCCCCCACCTCCAAACCTCCCCACACCTCCAAACCTCCCCACACCTCCAAACCTCCCCACACCTCCAAACCTCCCTACACCTCCAAACCTCCCCACACCTCCCCACACCTCCCCACACCTCCCCACACCTCCCCACCTCCCCACACCTCCATCCCCACACCTCCATCCCCACACCTCCATCCCCACACCTCCATCCCTAAACCTCCATCCCCACACCTCCCCACACCTCCCCACACGTCCAAACCTCCCCACACGTCCAAACCTCCCCACACGTCCAAACCTCCCCACACGTCCAAACCTCCCCACACCTCCAAACCTCCCCACACCTCCAAACCTCCCCACACCTCCAAACCTCCCCACACCTCCAAACCTCCCCACACCTCCAAACCTCCCCACACCTCCAAACCTCCCCACACCTCCATCTCCACACCTCCCCACACCTCCATCTCCACACCTCCCCACACCTCCATCTCCACACCTCCCCACACCTCAATCTCCACACCTCAATCTCCACACCTCCCCACACCTCAATCTCCACACCTCCCCACACCTCAAACTCCACACCTCCCCACACCTCAATCTCCACACCTCCCCAAACCTCCATCTCCACACCTCCATCTCCACACCTCCATCTCCACACCTCCATCTCCACACCTCCATCTCCACACCTCCATCTCCACACCTCCATCTCCACACCTCCATCTCCACACCTCCATCTCCACACCTCCATCTCCACACCTCCATCTCCACACCTCCATCTCCACACCTCCATCTCCACACCTCCATCTCCACACCTCCATCTCCACACCTCCATCTCCACACCTCCATCTCCACACCTCCATCTCCACACCTCCATCTCCACACCTCCATCTCCACACCTCCATCTCTACACCTCCATCTCCACACCTCCATCTCCACACCTCCATCCCCACACCTCCATCCCCACACCTCCATCTCCACACCTCCATCTCCACACCTCCATCTCCGCACCTCCATCTCCACACCTCCATCTCCACACCTCCCCACACCTCCACCTCCACACCTCCCCACACCTACACCTCCATCTCTACACCTCCCCACACCTCTCTACACCTCCACCTCCACACCTCCATACACCTCCACACCTCCCCACCTCCCTCCACCTCCACACCTCCCCACACCTCCACCTCCACACCTCCCCACACCTCCACCTCCACACCTCCACCTCCCGCATCTCCCCACACCTCCACCTCCCCGCACCTCTCCACGCCTCCATCTCCATACCTCCACACCTCCATCTCCATACCTCCACACCTCCATCTCCACACCCCCCCACGCCTCCATCTCCACACCTCCATCTCCACACCTCCCCACACCTCCATCTCCACACCTCCCCACACCTCCATCTCCACACCTCCATCTCCAAACCTCCCCACACCTCCACCCCCACACCTCCCCACACCTACACCTCCATCTCCACACCTCCACCTCCACACCTCCATCTCCACACCTCCATACACCTCCACACCTCCCCACCTCCCTCCACACCTCCCCACACCTCCACCTCCACACCTCCCCACACCTCCACCTCCACACCTCCACCTCCCCGCACCTCCCCATACCTCCACGCACCTCTCCATGCCTCCATCTCCACCTCCCCACCTCTCCACCTCCATCACACCTCCATCTCCACACCTCCACACCTCCATCTCCACACCTCCATCTCCACACCCCCCCACACCTCCATCTCCACACCCCCCCACACCTCCATCTCCACACCCCCCCACACCTCCATCTCCACACATCCCCACACCTCCATCTCCACACCTCCCCACACCTCCACACCTCCCTCCACCTCACCTCCCCCTCCACACCTCCCTCCACCTCCACACCTCCCTCCATACCTCCCTCCACCTCCACACCTCCCTCCACACCTCCCTCCACCTCCACACCTCCCTCCACACCTCCCTCCACCTCCACACCTCCCTCCACACCTCCCTCCACCTCCACACCTCCCTCCACACCTCCCTCCACACCTCCCTCCACACCTCCCTCCACACCTCCCTCCACACCTCCCTCCACACCTCCCTCCACACCTCCCTCCACCTCCACACCTCCCTCCACCTCCACACCTCCCTCCACACCTCCCTCCACCTCCCTCCACCTCCACACCTCCACACCTCCACACCTCCCTCTACCTCCACACCTCCCTCCACACCTCCCTCCACCTCCACACCTCCCTCCA